>NC_137961.1:18056702-18201702 GCF_963924665.1 Micromys minutus | reverse complement strand
CTACTTACTTAACAACTAGTCACCTCCAGGCTGGGTATGGGGATGTGTGCCCTTAACCCCAGCATTTGGGAAGCAAAGACAAAAATAGCTCTTTGGGTTTAAGCCAGCCTAACCTACATATCAAGTGAAAGGACACAGTCACATAAGGAGATCCTATCTCAAACAAACAAACAAACAAACAAACAAACAAACAAACAAATAACTTCCTATTGTATCCCATTAATAGCCATTTCATTATAAGAATTTTAAGAAAGCTACCGTTTAAGTAATAACTCATTTGACTCAAAATATTTGTCATTCAAGTAAGTGGAAAACTCTATCAAGGTTATTGAGATTTTCCACTTTTTAACTTTGAAAAACACTTTTCGTTAAAAATAAAATAAAATTTATGTTTGGGACCATTTAGGGAGTGGGGCTAGGGACAAGGTCTCGCTACATACTGCAGATTTCCTCCTGCTTCTCAATCATTCGCTTCCAGCTTTCACAGCACTAACATTTCAGTTAGACAGCACCACACCCAGTTCAAATCACTGGTTTTGAACTAATAGCAAATCCATCACTTGTTGGATAATGTTATTACTGTAGATAGATTTACTTTTGGCTCCTTATCTTGTTTACATGTTCAAAGGCCTATATATTATACAAGTCTAAAAATGTGTATAAAGAGCCAGGCTGTGTTGCTCACACTATTAATCCCAGCACATAGAAGAGGCAGGCAGATCTTTATAGGTTCAAGGCCAGACTGGTCTATACAGTGAGTTGTAGAACAATCAATGCTACAAAGTGAGACCCTATATCAGAGAAAGAGAAGCAAGGAGAGGGGGATGGAAAGAGGATGGGTGGCATGTAGGTAATGAATAGAAAGGAAAAGTGAACTGAGGACCTGGGATCTTATATACAATGGTACATCTCTGGCCAATGTCACCTCTGTCTTGGGAGATTGCAGTTGGTGGACTGGGAAACATGGGCTTCTTTGAAGAAAGCTATTATACATAGGCAATGGTGATCCAAGGCCCATGGTCTGGTCCTGTTTTGTTCATGGTTGCTCCAAATAATGAAAATAAATGATCTGTTAACAGACTTCAGATCCACTAGAATGTAGAGGAGAGGGATCTTTGGGGAACTTGTCACTGCCATTACTCAGGACTGGGAGACACAACCTTCTTAAGGACTAGAGAATCACTCATTTATGGAAAAAAGGTGACCATTAATATAGAAGTAGTTTGAGGGTAAAAGAGTATATATGATCTCATTTTCAATTTGTTAATAAACAAAATACAATAGAATATGGCAATATGCATTTGCAAATGCCTGTCTGTCTGATGAGCACAGATTTAGGCTTAGAAAAAGAAACAACTTCAGAAGGTTGAGGATGTGGCTCAGTAACAGAAGCCTTGCCTGGTATGTGTGGGGCCCTGGGTTCAATTCCCAGCACCCCTCCCATACACACACACACACATACAAGTGTTCTCACCCCCCCTTCTTCACAAGCGCAAGAGCGCGCGCACGTGCGTGTGCGCACACACACACACACACACACAAACACACAGCATTAGTGGCAACAACTGTACTATGTGGCTGCATATGTAATCCCAATGAACTGTACAGTTAAAATGGTAATTAGGAGAAATGTTATATATATTTTGTAATAACATCCTTAATGCCATTAGCCTTAAGAATAAAACTGCACGAAGCATGTATACATTACTTGCCATGAATTCTTGTTCATCTAATCCAATAACAAAATTCCTAAAACATGAAAATTAAAATGAGCACTCAGATTACTGACTCATTAACATAACAAAAACAGTCTATTACTGTAGAAAGCTCTTAACTATGCAGGAGACTATGCTTATTAAAAGAATCCTACACACATATATGTATATAAACATATGTATATATACACACCTACATACATATTCATGTAATATATAGGCATATAAACACAACATACACACACACACACACACACACACACACACACACACACACAAGCACTTATGGTCAAGCTAACAATTCACTTGTATGCCTATACTGTTATCAGTGAAACAGTAAAATTGAGTACAGTAGGGTCCATTCATAATGCAGAAATGAAAATATATTACTGTCGAATCAAACAGATTTGCACAGTAGCTGGAGATATAGAAATTGCTGTGGGGTTGGAGCATCTACTGTCCGTGCCCTGCCTACCCAACCCCCACCCACACACTGCCTCTTATCCCAGAGAACTGATTTCTGATTGCTTACCACCAGTCCTAGTACAAGGGTGCGAACTCTTTCTCCAATCTCTGGTGAAATGTCATTGCCAAACTGCTGCAGGGTAGTAAGAAATCGTTTCAGCTTGCTGAGTTGCCTAGCACCACAGGCTGGGGGCAGCTGTTGATTAGCCAGAGAAGAGGAAGTGGAAGAGGAAGGCCCGTTGCTAAAGCCATTAGGTGGTGAGGGGGCGCCATTCAAGGCCGTGGGGGAATGGCTGGTGCCATTCGTTACTGTCAAGGGCACAAAATCAGAAGGAGAAAGTAAATACGTTTTCAAAGAGAATGCATAAAGGAATTGCCACTAGGAATCCTTGCCTGGAAATGTTGTGCTTGTGTAATTTCAAAAATACTGGGACATTCTGCAAAATGCTTGGACATCACGGGTCACCGGACTCTAACAACTCTAAGTGTCGCCCTTAAAGTGAGAGGCAGCCTGCTGCACAGAAGCTGATAATAAACGGAGCCTGCTGCTGCACTGAGCCAGCCCTGCCTCCCATGTGCACATATGCCAACCACCTGAAACGCTTCAAACATAGCACAGACAGCTTTGGATGTCAGCCTTTTGTCACAAGCTTACATCAATATAACAGGATGGTTTCTCCCTAAACTGCTCCCCTAGAGAAAGTGTACATTTGGTGGGGACTAAATTTATCACTGAACATTTTTAATCATGTTTTGTACACACAACTGACAGCTGTGTTTATAGGAAGAGGACTTTCAAGTTTTAACCTTATAGCACCCAATTAGAAGGCTATTTTCTTTCCCTCTTATTTTTTAACCATTTATTTGGGGAGTGGGGGAACATAAGTTTCACATAGGAAGATAACATTCAGGGGGCTATTAAGGAGTTATTTTAAGAAATTGAAAGGGAACAACTCAATTTAACCCAGAGCATAGATTAGTAGTAATTTACTAAATTGCTTTCTAATGAAACTTATTTGAACACCAAGGATGATGGGTCTAGAACTAGCATGGAGTTACAGTGTGCTGGGCCTCATGCATGGCATCCAGTACTGGGAAGATGCAGACAAGAAATATAAGGAGTTTAATGTCATCTTCAACCTCACATAGCTAGTAAAAGGCTACCATGGGCTACTTAGAGAACCCCCTGCCTTAATAGAAAAGAAAAACAGAAGTAAATGTTCTTTCATCTCAATGAGGAACAAAGTAACCTATCAATGTTAGCTCGGGGGACCTTCTCAGAAGAGACACATGCCTGTCACCATTACTTTGAATAACAAGCCATTTGATGACAGGTTACAACTTGGCATGTTACAGCCTGCTGCCCCGTACACATTTGGAAAGAGCTTTTAAATGGCAGGGCAGTTGTGCGTGGATGCTGAGGATGTCTATCTTTAGAGATTCATGGATCTATTTTCGCCTCTCAGATATTCTTTCATTCATATGGTTTCATGGCACATGGTCCATTAAAAGTATCATGTATAACAGATAAGTGTTTCTCAGCATTACACAAAGCTTTGATGACAATTTTGAGCAGAGCTGTGAGACTGATTAAAACCATCCCACGGAGTGCCCCAGCTAGAACAGGGAAGTTGCTTGGTGGTCAGAATTTTCAGTTCTTTTTCTGAGATGCTACAGGAAGGGCTCAGAACATGGGGCCTGAGCCAAGTGCCAATGAAGTAGAGTTTGATAAAAGCATGGCAGGTTCCTTACAAGAGTCATGCTGCTGAGTTCAGAAAGGTTTCTAGAGGTGACAGCGGCACCAAACAACCGCCTTTGGAGCTTCAGAATATGAGAGTTTTGGTTTTTAATATTAATTGCAGCTATTTGACAGAGAAGAAAGTAAGGTAGAAATAACTAGAAATAATTATAGCATATTTCTATGTTCTAAGTGAAATTGAGCAAGCAAAATAAAGAGCTCTACATTAACATGAATTAAAAGTCATAGGTGTAACTAGACCAAGGGGGCAAATGTAATATTATTCATTTGCTCAAATTGTAGTGGATTACAATGTTGAAGTAATAACATAAAGGCAGACAAATATTCACAGCTGTACCAATTATCTCTAAAACACGACACTTTTGTTTGGGTTCAATAACCATTACCTACTGGCAAATTTTCAAGGTTTTTGTGCTTGATTCTGCATAAAGTGTTGATATCGGATTTTATTTTTTCCTTGATTTTTTTTTTTATGTGCAGAAAAAAAAATTTTTCAATTCAATTTTCAAACCTGAAAACTTCAGTTCGGAACTGAGTTACTTACATGTCGTTGGCGTGAAAGAGCTGGTTCTGGGAGCTCCTTGAGTGGTTGGGGGAGGCGGCATTGCTGGGGGAGTGAGCCTAGACTGCGTCTTCACATCCACAGGTGAGTCTGGCATCGTGGGGGGCTTCTCAGTACGATCTGGGAATGGCACCAGGAACATGTTATTTCACCCCTTCAACACCGAGGAGCCCCAGAGTCGTGTCTGTCTCCTTCAGAGGCACACAAACACAAGAAGTCCCACGTCTTCTATCAGTGAAATATTCTTATGTATGGGAGCTTAAAGCAGAATTTTGTCACCCAAGCATCCCTTGGGAAGGTGTAGCACAGATTGGGGGGTGGGGTCACTCCATTTCTAACCAGGCTATAGAACACTCTGCTCTCTCTGGCTTAGGCGGACGCTACCTTGGTACTGTTCTGCGCATCAACTCGACGTGACTCAGTAGAAAACAAGTGAAGGAGAGGATGATAATGAACCCTCCCTGAAAGCTCTGTAGTAATGGGAACCCAGTGTCAGGTCAGTGGAGAAGAGGTCCTGGCAGAAGCAAGCACCTCACAGTACGTTTCTAGCAGACCCCCTGCCCCCGACCTTGCTTAGTTTTCTGGTCCATTAAATGAAACGGGTTGCGTTCCCCAGATCCTCAATTTTTTCTGCCTTACGTTAAAGACACATAAAGGCTCTGGCTCCAGTAAAGTGACGCTATTCTTTACATAGAACGTGTGAACTCGTGGCCTGTCCTGTTAGTTACAAGCTTGAGAGCAATACTCCAATTTATATTTTTAGAACGTGAAAGTAGAAGCAATAAAAGCTAAAAGAGGGCCCCGAACAAAGCCCTGACTACCTGATGATGACTATGTAGGAGCCCAAGGTTTTTCCCCCTAAGTCTGTTTCCTTTTCTCCCATGCATCCTGCATAGTTTGAGTCACTCCACAGTGTAGGCTCACACGGAAACTCACTATGCGGACCAGGCTGGCCTCGAACCTGCAACAGTTCCCTCTGGTCAGTGTCCCAGTGATGGATGACAGTGTGAATACGGAGCTTCTAAGTTTAATTTTCCCTTGATACTCCCATCTATGTTTTAGGCTAATATAATTTTCTAGGCAATAGACTCTCACTGAAGATGGAATGGTTTCTTGCTTGCAGCTTTAGTTCCAATTTTATACAAACACATTTTTTTAAAAAAAACCCACAAAAACATTTTTTTAAGTAGTTCTAAACTTTAGAGACAAAAAAATTTAGACTTGTACTTCCTAAAAAAGGCAAGAAAATACATTACTCAGAGCAAGATTTTAAATTATTGTGATAATTATAAGAAATAATTCCCAAATTTACTTAAGAGTTAGATGGCTCAGTGGTTAAGAGGATGTACACACACACACACACACACACACACACACACACATACACACACACACACACACACACACACGAACAGAGTATGCATACATACACATAAAATTAAAATAAGTAGGGCTGCAGTGATGGCTCAGTGTCAGTAGTTAAGAGCACTGACTGCTCTTCCCAAAGTCATGAGTTCAATTCCCAGCAACCACATGGTGGCTCACAACCATCTGTAATGGGATCCGATGCCCTCTTCTGGTGTGTCTGAAGACAGCTACAGTGTACTCGTACATGAAATAAATAAATAAATAAATAAATAAATAAATAAATAAATAAATAAGTAAGTAAATCTTTAAAAGAAATTAAAATGAGTAAATGATTTTAACATCAAGCGTTAAATGGCAATGAAATTTCAAGTCATTGTAATTATAATCCCCAATCTAGTTCATCTTTCTTCAGAGCAATTTGCTCTGGCAGCTCTCATGAGACATGCTTGTAGTCCCATCACTTGTCAAATGGAGGCTAAGAGGGTCAGGAGTCCAAGGACAGCTAGAAATGCTAAGCTTGTATCTCAAACAAACAAAAGCAATTTCCTACCTGGGCCTGGTGGCAAACACCAGGGATCCCAGCACTTGAGAGGCAGAGACAGGGAAGCGCTTTAGATCAGAAGCCATCCTGGCCTACACACGGAGGTCTAAAGTCCTGAGGAATGTTTACTAATACCCCGTCTCAAAAACAAAGCATTTTCTTAAGATATAGGGTGCAATAAAACAGGGCATTTAAAAGCTGAAATAATGTTGATACCATTTTAGGGATAATGTAACACCATGAAAATCAACTACAACCTAGTAACCTGAGACAGCAGTTACCGGCTCTGTGTCTTCCTCTCTACCACTGGTGTCATCCATGACACTGAACAATCCCAGGTCAAGGGAAGTGTCCCGAGGGACATGTTGGCGGCAATGTAACAAACACAGCTTGCTCCAGACTTTATCTTACTATGAAAATCGTGTCTTTATACTGCTACCCCAGGGCACGTAACCACCAGCATCAGTAATCCCTCATTTCAGAAAATTAAACAAGTGAGGTGGGTTTCAAACTGCCCCTTTCGATAAATCCATTATACGTCTCCTCAGCCAACCTCAGCAAGAAGCGAATACATAGTTTTCTGCTTAGGCTGCAGCCGAGGGAAGAGGTGCAGCAGCGAACATGGTCCCCCTAAATAAGGGCAAATACTTCTGCCAAGCCAAGAGAGGAAGGAGGGAGGGAGGCTTGCTGGAGTCTGCTGGAAGATAACACTGGGGACTGCTGGTCCATCTGGTTTTCATTCTGCTAACACTCACAGGCAACCGAGAGGGAAGGCAGGCCAGATCTACAAAGCACTTGCTTGCACAGAAAAAGCAAGAGCAGAGGGGGAAGGGGAAATGAGAGGCTTGAAAAAAATCAATGAAGCAATAGAAAAAAAATTAAAAAAGGAGAAACAGGGAAAGAACAAAACAAGGAGAAAGGTCCCAAAGGGAGAGATGCCTTCAGAAGCTTTGTTGATGCATAAGTGAAGCCGGCCCCTTGAGCCCAGGGCCACAGTCACCCACCTCAGATGACAAGAATACCTAACACGAGAAAGCTCACACAAGTTTTCTGTCCTTTTAAGTACTTATACCAAGAAAGGACAATACACTTGAAAGCCCACCGTAGGTTTCTTCGTCAAACTTAAGAGTTAGGTCTCTGCTGAGGATAATCTTTGGTATTCCTAGCTCTGTCCAGTTCTAGAAAGATGTTGGATGAAATCACAGATTTAACTGAAAAAGGTTTGCAACACCAGCCTCGGACTACACATGTAACGCAATGCCTATTCAGAATATCATTATCAAAACAGGTATGGAGGGATGTTTTTAAACGCCATTGGTATTTTAAGAGAAAGAACTAGCAATGAACATATGGACGGATAGCAATGGTTCAAACAGGAACAGACACATTCTGACCTGTTCTATGTGTACATGTGCATATGCAGGATTTTGACATTAGCCAGATTTCTGTGACGGTTGGCTTCTCTGATCAAATAGTTCCAACCCAGAGGCCCTACAAACTACGACAAAGTGGGACCATATGTAAGCCATTCTGTTCTGCTGGGCACAATCCACCCAGGGTAGTGATAGATGAAGAAATCATCGGCCAGGCCTAACCCATGCACACAGAAACCTTCTGCAGCACAGAGGTTCACGATAAATTTGGACAGCATGTTCCAAGTATGCAGAGAGCTCTGTCCCATTTGTTTGGGATTATGTTTTCCCCAAGGTTTTTGAAATATATAGTCTTGAAACCGTATAGCGAACAGCAGGAGACCACTGACTTAACCGGAGAAACACTTCGCCCTGTTTCAAAGTAGAGGGCAATGAGGTTAGAACGCATCACCAGTCACTTATTTAAGTTAATAAAGATTCTACTTTCCTGGTATATCCTTTCTGTCTCCCAGCTGCTAGAGCACAACTTGTGATACTTCTTGAAAGAGTGACAACAAATGATACAAAAGGGGTGGCGGGACAGAACAGGGAAGAAGAGACTGAAAAAGAGAACTGGTCAGGTCTGGAAGCTAAGTAAAATCACTGAGAATTGACTTTACCTCTCAATGATTCACACAACTTCCAGACAAGGCAATCTTCCCTGTGCAGCCACATTCTTCTCACTTGGCAAATATCCAGCACATGTGTACCAAAGATGGTGGTGCATGGAAAAACTTACGGCATATAAAAATGTATTACTGATACCAATTCAGTGTTGAAGCCATTGCCAGGGCCCTCTAGAGGCGATATGTTTTTCATTTCCTTTTTCTTTCTTTGTTCAATGTAAAAAGCTATAACATAATCTGGCTTGGCACTTGTCTCACTTAACGTTAGTTCAAATAGTTCCAGGTGTGTTTTTAAGGTATGAAAGACAGTCTGTGATGGCCTTGTTTACAGGCCATGCTGGAGAAGAGCCATGAAAAGGAATTCTTTCAACCACTAACAGTAAGCCCTCCCTTAAGTTAGTTAGTCCTGAGCCTCCCTTAGGCATAGCAAAAAATGGGACTACTATTCTGTGTTTCTCTTACAGATGGGCTAGATGATTTAATTAATCACAATTAAATGAGATTGTGTTTACAACTCTATCTTGTCCCTACTCATGGCAGACACCAATGTGCTCCTATACTTTCCTATGCAGATCTCTGTCTCTTGTCTGCTCATCAAGTCGGTCTTAGGTCAGTATCGGAGATGGCTGTTGCTACTCCTGGGTTCTGTGGAGCATTTTTTACTTGTTTGGAGTCTTTGTTGCTTCCCTCATTGCAAATTGCCCTGCCCTTATCTGCATAATATTTATTGTCCATTAACACTCATACACGTTCGCTTAGTTTTCCTCAGTTGCCCATGCACCAAGCACTTGGTCTAAGTTTTCCCTCTTTTTCAGCATTCATCAGTCTACATGAGGCAAAGTCTATGATCTACACACACCAACTACTGGAACCATCAGGTAACGTGGTGAACTACTTTCTTTTAATTCTCCCTTAAGAGAGTATTTAAACATGTTCAGGCTGGGTGTGGTAGCACACACTTTTAATCCCAGCATGAGAGAGGAAGGAGTGGGGTGAATCTCTGTGAGTTCAAGGCCAGCTGGGTCTACATATTGAGTTCCAGGCATCAAGAGCTACAGGAAGACCCTATCTCAAAAAAAAAAAAAAAAAAAAAAAAAAAAAAAAAAAAAAAGTAAAAAAGTAAATATAAGAAGAATGAACACATTCTTTCTCTAAATCTATTCTCTGTATTAGAACTATTTCAAAGTCAAGCAACTTTGGGGCTAGCGAGCTGGCTCAATGGTTAACTAGATTGAATACTATTACAGAGGGCCCAGGTTCGATTCCCTGCATTCATATGACAGCTCATAACTGTTTGTAGTACTAATATCTAACACTCTGACCCAGATGTACATACAGGCAAAACACCAATATACATGAAAAAACAAAACAGAAAAAGATAATCAACCTTAGAGTCATACTAGCCATTAACAGCATTTGGGATAGAGTACAATTTAGGTATAGATGCTCTAGGTATTATGTTTGGTGTTATGTTTCAATAACTCATTGTAATTGAAAAGATCATAAATCAGGAATAAATTTAAGAAATGCATTTGTAGAGCCCATAGGATGATTCAGTGGGTAAAAGTGTTGCCACCACACTTAGAGGCCTGAGCTGGAAACCTGAGGCATGAGACAAATGAGAGAACAGACGTCTGTCCATTGTCTTTTCTCCCTCACAAGCGCCATGGCATTTGCACACACATCTAAATAAATAAAATGTTATTTCAAAACAATGTATTTTGTCTGATTTATAAAGACAGGGTCTCTTGTAGTAGTCCTGGCTGGCCTCAAATCCACTAAGCAACTAGAGAGAATCTTTACCCTTGACCCTCCCATCTCTGCCCAGAGAACCCATGCTGAGATAAAAAGTCTTCACTACCTTGCCTGCTCAGAAATACTTTTAAAGCTAAACACAGAGATATACACTCTGGTAATCCCAGCACCCTAGAGGCAGAGGTCAGTGTGAGTTAATGCTAGCAAGAGCTACATACTAAAACTCCATCTTCAAAACAAAATCAATGACAAGAAAACAAAAAGAGGGGATAGAGAGCATTTAGTCCCTCTAGCTGCCTACCAATATCACATCTGAGTAGCAGAGTGCACTATGTAATGTCCCTAGTTGCTCCTGAAGTCACATGACTAACAGCTACTGGTATTTATCCTCTTTCACATCCCCATCACAGGGGAAAAATCAAATATTAAATGTTAAAGACATATCCCAACTTGAGAAACACCGGTAATGTAGGACAATTATAAAGATCTGAGACTAAGTTGAACTTTGTCATGAGTTTCCTGTACTTTTATGCAAGTATGAGTATATTTCTCTTCTTGTCATATATGCATCATGTTTAAATGTCACACAAAACTCTCTTGGGCCCTTATTTTGCTTTGCTTCTGTTTTTGTTTTATGACACAAAGTTTCATGAGTGTATCTCAGGCTAACTTCAAACTCAATGTAATCCCCCTGCCTCAGCATCCAGACTACTAAGATTGTAGACGTTTATCACCATGCAACCCAAATTTTATTTGATACAAGTTAATAGCATTAAGAGGTGGGGGTTTTAGGAAGTGCTTAGGTTATGAAGGTCCTGCTTTCAGACATGATACCAGTTCACTGAAGGGCTGAAGAGATAAACATGGTGGCCGTGGTCCCAATCACTTAGGAGGCTGAGACAAAGGGATTACATGTTTGTGGTCAGCCTAGAGAGTTTAAGGGTATGTTTAAGAGTTTAAGTTTTAATGTCTAAACATTAAAGCAGATAAATAAAGAGTGGTATAGTAGACATGTGCCCAGTATGCACAAGGGCCTGGGCTCAATCTTCTGTTACAAATGGATAAAAATAGCAAAAATGGCACGGGACGTTCAGGGAAGAATTTCAGTCTCCTTTGCCTCACCATGTGAGGACAGACACACAGACAACAAGCACCATACTAGACATATAGCTTAAGCTCTTACCAGGCACCAAGAGTGCCAAATCCTCCAGGTCCCAACACAGTGAAAAAGAATTCTATCTTTATAAATCACCCGTTCTATACTATATTGTTATAACGACATGAACAAACTACAAAAGCAAATGTCATGAGTATTTCTGAAACATGAAAGGATTTTATCTTTTCTCTGACCTCATGACCTCATAAAATTGCAATAAATGATATGTGCCTATACTTTCAGCACTCAAAGGCCTGTTGTAGGACAGTAAATTCAAGGCAAGACTGGGCTATGACAAAAGACTCTCTCTAATAAGACTGACTCTCTGTCTCTCTCTGTCTCTCTCTGTCTCTCTCTGTCTCTCTCTCTCTGTCTCTCTCTGTCTCCCCCCCCTCTCTCTCTCCCTCCTTCCCTCCCTCCCTCCCCCTCTCTCTCTTTCTCTCCACTTTGCCTGGCATGGCAGTGTTCAACTGTCATCCTTGCACCTACAAAGAAAGAATAGGAAGCAGGGTCAGCAGTTCAAGGCCAGTCTGAGTCACAGGAGACTATCTCAAAGAATAGCAATCAAACAAACACAAGGCAGTTACCTTAAGAAGAGGTCCATAGTTTCCACAATAAACACAAACATCTCTTTAGTTTAGCCCAGTCACAGACAGAACAGAGCTCCAGTTCTAAACTACGCATCTCTTGCTGGGCTCACATGGTGAGTTTGTTCAGCTGCCTATCCTATCCCCACAATTCCAAAGGGCAGCGGTTCTTTGTTTTACAGGAATTCTCTTATCTATCATGCCTTTCAGCGGTGGGTGTTGAAATCTTGTTGAACAAGTAGTTCAAGGAAGTGCTGTAGAGGATGTCCCAGGGGAACACTCTACCTCCTCAATGAGGGGAGACAGCCTGGATCCTTCAAAGATCCCCTACCTAAAGATTCATCTCTTCAGGTTCTACCAGTCTTTTTTTTTATTAAAAAGCTTTATTTTAAAAAACAAAGATAAATGTACAAAATTTTAAGCCTTTTTGCATAGAAGTATACGAATTCATTTTTTAAGGTTGTAATTAAGTATTTGTGGGTACATATACATGCACATATGTATATATGTAACAATAATATAAGAAAAGAGGGTATTAATTTGAGGGGATAGGAGAGAAACTGGGAGGGGCTGTAGGATGGAAATGGGGATGTGATACAGTTCTATTTTAATTAAAATATATTCTTTTTTTTTTCTTGAACTTCACACAGTCTGTGAGTTGTTTCTGGGGTGTTCAGAGCTTTCTGGGGTTAGTATCCCATTATCAGTGACTGCATATTATGTCTGTTCTATTGTGACTGGGTTATCTCACTCAGGATGATATTCTCTAGATGCATCCATTTTCTTAAGAATTTCATTAAGTCATTGTTTCTGATAGCTGAGTAGTACTCCATTGTGTAAATGTACCACAATTTTTGTATCCATTCATCTACTGAAGGACATCTGGGTTCTTTTTAGCTTCTGGCTATTATAAATAGAGCTGCCAGTTTTATCCATGGCATTAATCTTGGTAGACAGCACTGCCTCCAGGGTTTTCTACAAATGCTAATATAGCAGGGAGCTTTCACCTGCATGAGAATGCCATCCAGAACAAACACCTGCTAAGGAATCACAAATATTTCAAATCTGCTGATAATGACAAGCCTTCTTCCATTCACATATATCTCTGGGTACTCCAGAATATCCACTCATTGTTTTCTCATTTAAAATTCGTACCTATTCCTTTTTTCAGATAAATTTTCAATCCTCATCACAAAATTTCAATCAGTGATCTGGTTATAAGGTGATTGTAAGAATAGATCCACAGGAAGTGTGATGACATGCATTGTGTCACAGCTAAGTTCACAATGGGAACAAGCTACAGATCTTTCCATTAGAAAGAAGGAGAGACAAAAACTAAAGATGGAGGTTTGGAAGATTGGCTTTCTATTTCAGGCCAACCGATACGTCATTTGACTTGAAAACACAGGAAAACAGACCACACTCATTCATGTGACACATTAGGATATACATGTTCCAGTGCAGTAGCCAAGGCCATGTGTGGCAATTTAAATTGTAATTAAAATCAAACAAAGCTTAAAATTTCCTTCTGACCACTCCAGCCTTATCACATGTTCAACAGCTGTGGCTACTGGGAGGCCAGGACTGCCATCTTGAAATCTTGCTCCTTCGTCATCACAAAGGTGAAGAAACTCTAAGATAGGGGTTCTGGAGTGACAAGGCAGCCAAAGTAGGATTAAAAGGGCGTTTAGTAGAGACCTAACCATTCCCCAATGCTGTTCAGACTATTCACACTAATCACTAATCACTGCCCATGGATTTAGGTGATAGCTGACATAAGAAAATGTATAGCTTTGAAACCTGAAAGTTAAGATGAAGCCCACTACGTCATAACCTCTGACCAGCAAGCGTGAGAATAAACATCTTGGGTACAAGCCATTAGTAAACACCAGGGAAAGGATGATTAGCAGAACACAGCCAACAATACCAACAACACAGGCCTAAAAAGGAATTGGCAGCAGCTGGTCCAAAATCAGATAACAGCCGTTTTGATTCTGTGCCTGTAACAGTATGAAGTCTGGTGAAGAAGAAAGCCAGGCAGAGACCGAGGAAAACTATACCTACTACTTTTACATACAGAAACTAACTTCAAATAAATACATACATACATACATACATACATACATACATACATACATACATACATACATAAGAGTTGAATCACCTCAGTTTAGGGCAAGAATTCCTCTTCTTCTTTGAGAAAGTGTCTCATTTAACCCATGATAGCTTAGACCTCACTATGCAGTAAAAGATGACTTTGGACTAATCGTTCTTCCCCCATTCTACCTGACTACTGGGATCACAGGATGTGTTTCTATATAGGGCGATATTCCATCTGGAAGCTTGTACCAGACCTCATGAATGTTAGATAGGCATTCTATCAGTTGAGCACTGACTCCATCCCCTTACTGTAAATCAGTTGTCTAGCTATACTGCATACATTAATCCAGTTTTGAATGCCAACTTCATGAGCACAAGCTTTTGTCTGATTTAAATTCCAACTCCCTTGGCATTTTTTACAGTGTGTGGAATAGTAGCATTTGATTCAAGCTGTTGAATGGATGGATGAAGAAAGCAAAGCTAGGCTGTGCCCAAACAGCCACAGGTTTGTGACTAATCCCCAGTTTCCCAGATCAGAACAAGGGATGAATAAAGCAGAAGAAAGATGTTGAGAGCACACACACATCAAAGGAAGAAGGTTGAAAAAATAGCACAGTTGGCTCACTTTGAGACAGAGGTGGCCTCTGGATCAAAAGTGAATATAGGAAGAGACAAGTGGTACTGCTAGCTCAATTATCTTAGTGATTTCTTGAGGAGAAAAACCACTAGTCTTGGCAATTATGGTAGATTACAGCAGTTACACGTCTTATGGAAATACCCCCTTTCATCAGCATTTGTCATCTTCATTCCAGAAACTTTTGGGTCTTCTTGTAATCACTTCTTGGAAGCAGCTCCTAGAAGCTATCAAGGTTCCTATCTAGAGGATGGAGACCTGATGACTTCTGTTGATTTGGTTTCTTGTGCATATATTTAACACTTCGACATCCTAGGTGAGATATTAGATAAAAGGCCATCTCCTCTTTCAGAATGAGAGGTGTAGACTCCTCATCTAGTCAATCAGCAAACGTTGGCCACATGACTATGATAAAATACTCAGCCAGGCAGAATGGCTCTCTGATATTACACCTGTTATACCAGTACTTAGGAGACAAAGGAAGAGACTGCACTGTAAACTCATAGCAAGCCACATTGCAAACAAGAGACTGTCTCAAACATAAAACAAAATAAAAGTAAACTAAATGTATTTGGTAAGAAAACACCAGTGTTCCAATTAACTGAGACATTAGATCATTTCAGAATGTGGAAGACAACACTATGAAGGAATTCAGTGTTCATATTCTTTTAAGTACAGATATTTTTTGCTTTGGTAGCTTATTTGTTAAGGAAATGTATAACAAAAGGCTGAGACCTTGCACAACATGGTACCTCAGACTCCCAATCCAGTGAATTCCAGTTACCCAGAGAATGCTTAGCAAATCAAAGCTAAAAATTAGAAGGTATACAAGGTATGTATATATATACATGTGTGTGTGTGTGTGTGTGTGTGTGTGTGTGTGTCTTAGCCACAGACCAGCAAATAGTAGAATCTTAACTGAGTATTTCTTGGATTTAAATTGAATATACTCAGGGGGTGGGAGAGATAATATCAATGAACTTCACCTTACAAACAACAGGATATCAAGTCTTTTGGCAGCCAAATAGCAATATAGTTTCCCTATCTTAGGTAGACAAGGAGAAGAAAAGAGAATAATAAACGTGAGAGAATACTGGTATGGTAGCTCGTGCTTGTTTTCCCAGCACTCAGAAAGCTGGGCTAGGGGGGTTAAAAGTTACAGGGAAGACTGTATTCTGTACTAAGTTTCAGATCAGCCTGGGCCACACAACAAGACCTTGAAAGAAAAAGACAAGAAATTAAAAAAGAGAGAGAGAGAATGAGGGAGAGAGGAAGTGAGGGAATGAGGGAGAGAAGGAGAGAGAGGGAGAGGAAGAGGGAAAGAGAGAGAGAGAGAGAGAGAAAGAGAGAGAGAGGGAGGGAGGGAGGGAGGGATGGAGGGAGGGAGGGAGAAAGGGAGGGAGAGAGAGAGAGAGAGAGAGAGAGAGAGAGAGAGAGAGAGAGAGAGAGAGATTGTTCAGCAGTTAAGAGGAGAGGTCTCACAGCTCTTTCAGAGGACCTGAGTTCAAGTCCCACAACCTACATGGTGGCTCACAGCCATCTGCCATCCATTTCCAAGGATTCTGACACCATCTTTTTGCCTCTGCACATAGCTGGCATACAAGTGATGCACAGACAAGCAAAGAGGGTAAACACCCATGCATGTAAAAATGTTTTTGAAGGAAAACATATATAACGAAGAAAGTGGCTGAGTCGGTAAAGTACTTTCCGTGCAAGAATGAAGACCAGGATTCAGATCTAGCAGATCTACCTGACACCAGCACGAGGAAGAGAGAGGCAGTGGATGTCGAGAATGATCTAGCTAGCTAGACTAGCCGAATTGCCAGATGCTGAATTTAAGTGAGCTTGCTTTTGCACACACATCCCAGGAGACCTATAAGCACCTACATATACATGCAAATGAATGGATGAGTAAAGAAGTCATATACAAAGAAATGCCCCAAACTTAAGACAGGGTGGGGGGGGAGGGAAGGGCAGTGAAGAACATTGTGCATAACCCCAGGCCAGGAAAGTGGATACAAACATCCAGGGTAGAAACGGGCGCAAGAAGAAAGGCAAGACTTCAGACACTGAACACTCAGCAAGGAGAACTTGAGGCAAACATGCTGAGGTCAAGACGCAAAACCCAGTCCACAGGAAGAGTCACTTGGGGAAAGAACAAGGGGCATTCAAGTAATCGGCACCACTTTGCTGTCCAGTCATGAGACCTACTTTTCTTTCCCAGACCTGCCACCAAACTGTCCTGCCACCTAAACAGGTTTCTCAACTCCGTTCTCCCACATTCCTGAAAGCCATGCCGTCTTCCACGTGATGCTCCAGAAGCCGTTGTGTTTAGAACCACATCACCAAGCTGTAGAGTATTTACCATACAGAAGATGGTATTATCTTAACAATCCTGTCAAATGTAAAGACTTTCACTTTTTATTTCCAGCAATACTAAGGACTGAACATAGGGCCTAGCACATGCTTGGCAAGCTCTCTACTACTGAGCTACACACATTATCATTTGTTATTATCATTTAAGACAGGGTCACAAAAAATTGCCGAGGCTGGCCTTGAACTTGTATGAACTGAAGTTACCAGGGGAAAAAAGGCATGAGTTTGTCAATGATGCTTTCAGGCAAATCTCTGAGGGTTGGCATGTTACAAGTCTGTTGCCAAATTAGATTGAGCTACACTAGTTTCCGCCTGTTTCTGGCCTACTATCCTTGTGACATATCACCTGAAACCTTAAATGCATGAATGTGACATACTGCTCACTGCCAACAAGGCAAGGTGATAATGTAACCTGCTGGCATCTGAAACCCACAGCAGGTACTTCTCTTTGCTATAATTCAGATTTCTGACATTTCCACCAAAATATCTGAAATCTGACCTAAGAATTTCTTTTGATCTGTCGCTATAAAATGCTCATGAAACTATTACTACACTGGAGTAGGTTTTTTGGGACACGCTGGCTCATGTTCCCAGGCCAGACAACTCCCATTTGGATCCAGAATAAAAGGCACTATGCCTCTGAAGTGAGAGCGGGTTTTGTGTGAACACTTGGGTTCTTGCCGCAGTGTTGTGTGGAGCTGGGATGACAGACTTGCCCACAGTCACTGCCCTTGCTCTTTATCGCTCACTTAAAAATAAAGCATCCAAATATGCTGCTGTAGGTACGAGGGTCCAGCCGAGCTGCTGAGAAGGCTAGAACTGGGGGGTCGCTGGAGCCCAGGAACTCAGAGCCAAACAGGGCAGCACACGGAGGCAATTCCAAAGTGAAAACAAAACTTTAAGGGCTGCGGTTATCATCAGCTACCAAGCATTTGCTGAGATGCTTAACGAGGTTTGATCCTCGGTAGAGTAGAAAAAGAAAAAAAATTAAGAACACATATATTCAAAGCAGGACTGGAGAGATGTCTTAGCAGGTAAAGCCATTTGCTGAACGAGACTAAGACTGTCTGATTACCAGAGTTTGATCCTGAAACTCATGTAAAGGTGGGAGGAAAAAACAAACTGCACAGAGTATCTTCTGACCTCTCATATACACTCATGTGCACATGCACACACACTCTCTCCATATACATAATACAATATATGTATATATACACATAAATAAATATATACCTACATTTGACAAGATATAAAGTAATATATAGGCATTATATATATATATATATATATATATATATATATATATATATATATATATATTACTTTAATACATAACTTCTTAAATTTAACAATCATTTTTAATTATCTGGAAGCAGTGGTACACTCATAATCCCAGCATTCAAGAGGCTAATATTATCCAAGAGGTAGAATATTATACATTCTAAATCAGGTTAGACTAAACAATGAGTTCAAGGCTAGCCTGGTCTATACAGCGAAACACTGGCTCAAACACAGGAATAAGTTTGGAATGGTAGCACATGCTTGAAGCCTCAGCAACCATAAGGCCCCGGGCAGGAAGATTGCAGCCTGGTCTACGCAGAGTTCCAGGTAAGCAAGTACAAAAAAAAACATGCAAAACCAAATGAAAACTCACGAAGCCTACCTGCATTGTCGGGCTATTGTTTCAGACAGCAAGAGCAAGAAAAATAAATAGAGACAAAAAGAACTTTATGTTCTTCTTCATATGGTGGCTCACCATCTGTCATCCCAGTTAAGGTGGATTGAAACTTCCAGGGTAAGTCACACATCACACACACAGACACACACACACATACACACACACACAGACACACACACACACACACATACACACACACACACACATACACACACACATCCTAATTATGGGATCTTGTTATTTCTTTGTTTAAAATGTTAACAATAGTTTCTGTTCACTCTAAGCATAGGATCCAAAAATCCTCTAAAAGACCTGCAGGGAAGCTAGATTTTTATCTACAATCATTTTTTTTTAATCTAACCACACACCTCATTGGTTTAATGACTTGCCAACTTCTCTGACTTCCAGACTTTTCTCTCTGCCTGGAGAATACAGTTCAGGTCAAACCCTCTACAGAAAGAAGGTGGCTTTGATCTCACCCCACAACATTCCACTATAAAAGACACTAAACTGTCTTTACAGGCATAATTATTCAACAATTGAATAATTGGTTGTTTACCTAGTGTCTCCCATAAGACAGAAAGTGTTGCAAGTCAAGGCACAGGATACATTATGAATTGTGGATCAATTCAATCCAGAAATTTATAACAAGGTATTCAGTCATAAAGATGAATAAAGATATTCCTATTTAAAGATACAGATGTGGAGGCTGAGAGAAGGCCAGTGGTTAATAGCTTGCTGCTCTTGCAAAAGGCCCAGATTTAGGTCTCGGATGACACATCAGGCAGCTCATAATCACGAACTCCAGACTTAGTGATCCTAACACCATCTACTGTCCTGTAGTGGCCAAAAGACACACATGTGGTGTCCATACATACATGGAGGCACTTAAACATTCATATGAAATAAAAATAAATAAATCTCTGTTACCACTGACTTAACAGGAGAGCAGAGCAGTGGAATTCCCTCCTCCTCTTCAGAGGATCGTTGTCCAAAACCTCTCTCATCTGAATCACTTATACTTCATGATTTCAGTCAACATCATTCCTTCCATATAACACCAATGAAAAGACAAAATCACCTAGGCCTGATGGTGAGCACTGTGCTTGCTGAATTATAGAGGCACAACCTGAGTCACATAAGATGAGAGAGATTCCATCTCAAAATGCTCAAAATATCAAAAGCTGGGTATGGCTTCAGTGGCAGAACATTTGCTAGCCTGTGTCCCAAGCACCACAGAAAACCAACCACCAACACAACAAAAACCAAGCAACCTTAGGAACTTCGTAAGCTGAATTTCGATTTTAATTGTAGGACGTTTTTATTTCCGTGATCACTACAATGAGCCATCATCACTCAGTGGTGTGATGTTTAGTCCCCATTAACATAGACATCTGTAATTGCTACTGCTTTATTGCTTTATTCCACTGTAATCTGAATATACAGGATCCTCCCCCACCCCAGTTTTCCTTATCTAATAAGACTTGGCTTCACACCCTAATATGTGACCAGTTTTGGAGAGTCCATGGGCTATTGAGAAGAACATTTGTCCTTTGGTGTTTGGGTGAAAGGTTCTGTAGATATATGTTAGGTCCACTTGCTTTATGGCACCAGTAGCTGTGAATGTTTGTTTAGTATCTGGATATGCAGCCTATTGCCATTTCTTTTCGCTGCCTACTATTACCTACATGAAAGACCCTACTCCTGAAGACAACACACACATTGGTTGCAAGACCTAAAGAAATCAGTCCCACACTGACCAGAAATCTTTCCCTGCTGGGAGCTTTGGTAACAGGAAGGGGCTATTCAGGCTGCTGGGAGACAAAAGACATGAGTGGTCTTATCTGTCACTAAACCCCACATGCTATAACATCCATCTGCCAAGCAAAATGTGCCATGAGTAGAACGGTGACATGGCTGTCACCAAGGTAACCGATTGTCTTCTTTATTGGATTTGAGACTTGCTCCGTATGAAAGAGATAAATATTGGTACTGTTAACCTGGTACCATTGACCAAAGGTCATAGAAGGGCTGATGTTGTCTTGGTAGATAGACATATTGTCAAACTGTCTTCTAAGTATTTGTTCATCCCATTGATTTGTTCTGCTCTCAGTGAAATACTGCTGCCACTCTCTTGCTATGTCACCAGCTGTCTTCACTGTTCACCTTAATGTCTCGGCCTCCTCTGATCCGTGGTCTACTTCCCATGCGTCTCCTGCAGAGGAGGTTCAGGGAACTGGGATCTGGCCCCCTTTGCCTTCTAGAATGGCTGTTTTCCTGACACGGGTGTTCACTCCTCTTACAACCAGTTCTGCCAGCAGAGGACTCTCCCGAGGGCCAGATCCGGTAATCCCATTATTTGCCTCAGCACATCTCTCTGGACAGCCACTGACAGGCTAATTTAGAACCAGACCCAACTCTTCCTCTGGGGATCTGCTGCCTCGTCAAATATTTCAGTTCTAAACTTGGTACTATTTTCTAAACAGCTGATTCAGCTCCAAGCCACAGTCATCCTCCTGGACTTTGCGATTCTTCCCAGTTCACCTCACCCCAGTATCCCAACCATTCCACTCTCTTGCCGTAATGGTCTGCCTCAACCTATGGAGGGGCTGTGCTGTTACCCCATTTCCACTCAGCTCGGCCCAAACCCTTCTTCCTGTTTGGAGCAAGAGTTCCAAAATGTGACTTTCACAAAATCAAATTTTGAACCTTGTACACTTCAACAGATTACCAGGATGAAAACAGAGCGGCTCCCAT
Source organism: Micromys minutus (assembly GCF_963924665.1). Taxonomy (NCBI): domain Eukaryota; kingdom Metazoa; phylum Chordata; class Mammalia; order Rodentia; family Muridae; genus Micromys; species Micromys minutus. The sequence continues at coordinate 18,180,211 of NC_137961.1, read as the reverse complement.
GTGCAACCTCCAATTCCCAGCATCTACACATAATGATGCTGAAAATAGTTTGTTACACTAAACCATCTAAAACAAATCACTTTATCAGGCTAAGGCTTCTATCTCTAGTTTACATATACTATGTGAGTCAACTTTTTGGGGGTTGTGGGGGGAGTTACAGATGTTTTAAAAGTTAATTTGAACTGAGCATGGTGGCACAGGTCTGTAATACCAGCACGTGAGCTAGCATGGGAAGGGGGTGCAGATAATCAGGAGAAACTGAAGGTCATGCTCAGCTACATAATGGTAATGAGTGTGATGGCCAGTATGTACCACATAACACCAAATCTCATAAACAAAACAAAATCAACAATATAAAAAACAAACAAACAAACAAAAGAACAACCAACCAAAAACCCCATTTAAATTCAAATAAAACTTAACTAAGGAAAGCTTTACAGTAAGTCATAATTATGTATGATAAAATTTAAAACTGTATGATAAAATTGCCATTTCAATTATTCACTGCTAATGTAAAATCGGATAGCCAAAACCAAAAATAAAAACTAAAAAAAATTAACTAAACAGGAAAAACTAAGTTGGCAGGATATGATAAAGATGACTTCGTGCTAAGTGTGCTGGGACTCCCTGTCACCCCCCACACTTGGGAGCCTAGGGCAAGAGGGACATGAGTTCAAGGCCAATAACCTTATCTCAAAAATAAAGATATTTTTTAAATACTTAACAACAGTAAAGACTTCTTGGATTATGGTTCAGTGGCTAAGTGTACTTGCTGCTCTTGCGGAAGACTTGAGTTTAGTTTCCAGAAGCCACCCCAGGGCATTTACAATCACTCATAATTCCAATTACTAGGATTCTGACCCCACTCTCTTGGCTGCTAATGGCAGCTACACTCACATATGCATATACTCACATAAAGAAACATACATATACATGTAATCATATACAACTATCTATAGATGATATAGATAGATATAGATACAGATATAGATATAAGTTTAAGAACTCTTTCTAGGGTTTATGCCTATAATCCTAGTAATCAGGGAGTAGAGCTGGATCATCAAAGTTCAAGTTCATCCTTAACTACATAGTAAACTAAAGGACATCCTGGGCTGCTACAATGAAACTCTGTTTCAAGACCAAATGGAAGGGAGAAACAGAGTTAGGAATAGAAGAAGGGAGAAAGTAAAGGAGGATTGGAGGGAGGTAGAGAAGAAGGGAGGGAGCGAGGGAAGGACAGAGGAGGAGAGGGAAAAAGATGGCTTCTTTAGAGTAAGTCATAAAATGTCTAAAATACTAGCAAAGCACAATTCTACAGCAGCCTCCACCACACCCACCTCGCCCTCCATCTTGCAGATATCCTCATCCTCACAGTAAACAGAAGATGCGATGACTAGACCAATCATAGGTTCTGAATTGTGAGGCCTCACAAACAGTATGCTATCTGTCACTCTTCAGTTACATCCCATCCTGTGTCACCCAGATATGAATCATCCCTCTGAGGGGCAAATCCAGGCTGCATGTGCTAACTACCCAGTAGTCACTTAGCCACACCAGTTATCAGATTGACTGCTTAAACTCTTGGTACCCTCCGGCTTCAGTGTGATGCTAATTCATTTTCTCCACTGCTGCTCATGCTAAACATTCAGTCTTGTCTCACAGCTTCCAGGAAAGATGAACAAAGTGTGAGATACTTCACAACGCCAGTCACATACTTCTGTTATATTGCTATGACTATTTTATCAATAGTTGTTTTTAACCATCTAGCCATACTTAGCTTCTAAGATAAACTACCGTAGGTATATATGTAAAGTAAAAAACACAATGGAAATAAATAGAGCAGGGTGGAAAGGACAGCCAGGTGTTCCCCCAGTTCAGGTAGAATGCTGGGTACAAAAACCACATTCTTCCTTATGAAGAAAAATCGTAATATAAACGACAAAAGGTAGCAGCCAAATCTGCCTACAATCTTACTACCCAGGAATCAGAGACATGGGCTACAGGGTAAATGTGGGGCCAGCCTGGGTACAGAGTGAGAGTGTTTCAGAAATCCATCATGAAGGCTAGAAAAATGACACAAGGTAAAAAGTGCCTGTCATCCATGAACTATGCTAAGATACACACAAGTATACATTTTTTAAAACAAATGTGTATATGTATATATACGTATAGATTTATAAACATATTTATTAAGCCTTAGGATAAGAAGACCTAATAGTAATGCTTTTTAGAAGACACAGGCCCAAAATGTTACTTACAAATAAATATATGACAAAGTAAGCATTAACTCAAAAACCAAGAAAAATATTTTTTGGTATGTGACAGTAACTGATCTATATTCTTGATGTATAAGAAATACAAAATGCACAAAAGTAATATAAAAAAATAAGTAACCAAAACATGTGCAATGGTCCAACTTATAATTATAATCCTAGCACACGATGGGATGAGGCTGGAGGACCAAAAGTTTGAGCGTTGCCTGGGCTACTGCCAAAGAAACAAACCCAAACACCTCTAAGAAACATAAATAATGTTCTGTCACTTGGAGAGAGAAAAAAAAAACATAACCAGACAGGAGTAGAGACAGGCAGATGTTTAACTTATTTAAATATGATCATCTTTTTTGTGTAATGACATAACAGGTTTATAATTATAATATGATTATTAGTTATGTAGCACAAACCATCATTTTACCTTATTTCTGGAAAACATGTTTCCTATAGGACAGCCACCAGGCAGTAGGTATAAATGGTCTTCAAATTATGTTCACATATCATTTAGTGCACCAGTTACACTCTTCAGCAATTATTATCAACCATTAACACCACGTGTTCAACAGTGTTCACGACAAGAATACTGACTTCAAGCTGGCCATCAGCGTGACTGTTCTGACTTTCAAAGTTACAGTGCTCAGATGACACAACCTCAGTAGGGAGCAAGTGTCATCTGATGGGGGAAAGCCCAACCCAACTACAGAGCAAAATACAGTGGCATGAGTGCACACATGGAGAGAGCGTAAAGACACACCAAATGGAGAAAGACATCACAGCAGCATGTGGTTTATAGCATCCTGGAACTGTTCCATGATAAACATTATTAATCATATACATACATCAGTATATAATTCTGAAAGGATGCATGTAAGGACATGTGTATGCTACAATGGAGTAGAGAATTCCAGTATACTGTCCAAGTCTCACGGCAGAACACCTTGTTATCGAGTGGAATTGTCTTCATGTTCGATGTGCTGCTTTTAACTCTACATGAAATTCAGAGACCCTTAGTTTGTGCCATCTCTGAATCTCCTGCTTCCTAGCAGCAGCCTATTCCTTAATGAGCAATGTGCAAAATTATTATGCATCTTAAGACTGACTGAGGTAAAGTCTCACACACCCAGATTTTCTGGCAATGAAACTCTCTGGCAAGGATTTTGTAAGCTTTTGGTTTTTGGAGACTGAGTGTTATGTAACCTATGTGGACTCAAACTTGATACTCAACTGAGGTTGTCCTTAACCTCTCAATCTTCAAGCCTCTAACTCTAAAGAGCTAGGACTCCAAGCATGCATAGCATGCTCAGTGATCTGTGAAAATATAAAGGGATGTATCTCCACCAAGGTTATTAGATTCAGACAGGAGTAGTTAGAAAAAAAAAGTGGGAGGTGAGATTTAAGGCAACCTGTAAAAATTGAAGGGTTCCAAGGTGTCAGATTATAACAGAGATTCCATATATATTTGAATACACTAGTCAAAACCAGAAGTATCGTTGAACCAAAGAGATGGCTCAGTGCTAAGTCTGGCCATATGATTGGGAACCCAGTAATACCCATGAGTTGTCCTCCAACTACTACCCTGGGGCATGCATACTCACACAAAATAAATACATCCTTTATAAAGTGCTTTAACAAGTATTGCAGTACATGCCTGCAAACCCAGAATTTGGGAGACAGAAGCAGGAGGATTAAGAACTTGTACTGACTGGTTTTGTGTCAACTTGACACAAGCGGGAGTTATCACAGAGAAAGGAGCCTCAGTTGAGGGAATCCATGAGATCCAGCTGTAAGGCATTTTCTCAACTAGTGATCAAGGGCAGGAGAACCAAGCCCATTGTGGGTGGTGCCATCCCTGGGCTGGTAGACCTGGTTCTATAAGACAGCTAGTTGAGCAAGCCAGGGGAAGCAAGCCAGTAAGTGACATCCCTCCATGGCCTCTGCATCAGCTCCTGCTTCCTGACCTGCTTGAGTTCCAGTCCTGACTTTCTCTGATGATGAACAGCAATATGGAAGTGTAAGCTGAATAAACCCTTTCCTCCCCAACTTGCTTCTTGGTCATGATGTTTTATGCAAAAATAGAAAGAAACCTTGACTAAGACAGAGTTGACGGGTACCCTCGGCTAAATACTGAGTTTAAGACTAGCTTTGAGTACACAAGATTCTGCCTTGAAAACCACAAAGTACCTTGTTCACTTCATTATCTCCCTACCTCAAGAGTGCCTCTCAACAGTATTTACTGAGTAAAGGAATGGGCTCTAGGTTAGTAATAAGCATGTGTTCACACACAGTCCAAGACAAGGAGAGAGAAACAACTGGAGATCTCCAGGACGAAACCCTGGATTACTAGAGTATCCTGGGAAGCAGTTCCCCAAACAAGTGGCTAATCAAGAACCATTCAAGGGATACCACACAACAAAACAGACCACCTTAGCAGTGGATTCTTGAGGCCAGCCCGGCAATGCAGCACGCTTTTCACAAACAAACAAAGAAGCAAATGTAGACCATTGTTCATGAACCAGCTTCCTTAAAATCTGATCTATCTACAGCGATTTTTCAACACAAGAGTGTGCAACCTGTGAACTGGATTAGCTTACACATTCTAAAAAAGATCTCAGAGTTGGTGTTTACATGGAGAGTGCTCCTTGGTTTAACATGGTATCCATGCAAGAGAATCAAATCTATAAAATCTAAAACAGTTTCATCTTGACACAAACACAAACTGGTATCTGGGAATCGAACTCATGTTCCTGTGAATGCTAGCCAGTGCTTGTCAGCCATCTTCACATCCCATATGCATCAACTCTGAATAGTGTCTCTGGCCCAGTTAATACTTTGCATAATATAATTTCCATGGAGGTCCATGACCTTACTTTAATTAATAAGGTAATTCAGAGAAGGTGTCCTAATTAATTAATTGCTCTCTGAACACTCCCTGAAGACAGAAGCTCACATTCTGTTTACCAAAGAAATATCTGCTTATGGGGGCTGGAAAGATGGCGCATCACTGAATAAAGAAGCTTGCTTTCAAGCCTGACTACCTGAGTTTAACCCTTGTGACCTACAGGGGGAAGGAGAGAAGCTACTCCTGCACCATAACATTTGTGCATATGCACACCTGCAGGAAATGCATGTGCGTGTGTGCACACATACACACATTAATTAATTCAATTAAAAATCTTAAAAAGAAAATACATATATTCAAGAATATTAAATAAGTTTATTTTCAACTCTCTGATTTCTAGACATTTTAAAGGAAAACATACATTTTGAATGCCAGACCACTGGGAAATCTAAAACCATTAAATTCTGGCTAGTTAGTTTGAATGACACATTTTTACAATTCACATGCTACCTTGAGTTCTAGTGACATGTCTCAAGCGAATACATAAATAAATTTCATATTAATAAGCCCTTAATGTAGCCATATCTGTATTTATACTTTAAATGAGGGTAAATATGTTATTAAATTAAAATGACAGTCAAAATCCCTTTCCACTTACCAGGAATCATTTATATTTTATACAGCACTGGCGATGTCTCTGGCCTTGCAAAGAATTAGAACAGGGAGAATCAAATCAAACACTGATGGACAATCACAAAGTGCTTCCTACTCATCGATGAAGAACACTGTAGTGGGATTCCATAAGGACATTCTCTTTGTCAGAGAAGTGAATTGCAAAAGCACTGCGTGGCTAAATGCTAAAGAGGCTGATTTCAATCACAAGCTCCTATGTTCTCATCAACAGGAACTCAAGAAAACTCTGCCTCTGCCTTAAGAGACCAGAGTGTGCTTTTACCACCCTTTCCCTCACAAACACTAATAGACCTCTGGCATGGTCCCCATGCCTGTAATCCCTTCTCTGGAGTCTTAAGGCAGGAAGGAGGGAAATCTGAGGCCAGTATAGAAAAACTGGTGAAATCTTGTCTCAAAATAACATTTTAGAAAGAGCTGGTGAAGTCACTCAGGAATTAAATTCTCAGCATGAAAAAGACACACACACAAACACACACACACACACACACACACCACTCCCCTTCCTGTTAGCCAAGATTCCTCAGTAAAGTTTGTAAAATAAAATAAACTATTTCATAGTGTGATGGGGATTGAATACACTTAGCCCACAGAAAGTGGCAAGATTTGGAGGTGTGGCCTTGTTGGAGGAAGTGTTACAATAGGTTAGGTTTTGAGGTCCTATGCTCAAGCTCCACCTAGTGTGGAAGAGACTCTCCTGCTGGCTGCCTACAGAAGATAGTATCCTCCTGGCTGCCTTTGGGTTAAGATGTAGAGATCTCAGCTCTTCCAGTACCATATCTGCTTGGACACTGCTACACTTTCTGCAATGACAGGAATGGACTGAACCACTAAAACTGTAAGCCAGTTCCAGTTAAGTATTTACCCTTAGAAGAGTTACCTTGTACATAGTGTTTCTCCACAGCAATGAAAACCCTAAAACACACACACACACACACACACACACACACACACACACACACACACACACGTTACCTTTCTCTGAAGAAAATAACTTACTGGAAGAATGTAAGTAAGCAAGAAAACCTGAGATTTTGCCCTATTAGATGGTGTGTTATATTAAATTAAGAGGTGGATTTACATTCAGAATTGTCATGATTTTTGTTTGCCTTCTTTTTAGACCCTACCTCTGTTCCTTTCACCTCCAAGAAATCTGGAATTTAACAAACCCTAGGTAAAAGCAAACTGTGGCAGTGTGGGGTGTCTTAGCATTCCCAAATGTCCACTTCTAGGACTAGGATTACTTGGAGTTATTCATATAAGGGTAGTAAGTAACAGTGGGAGAGAGAGAGAGAGAGAGAGAGAGAGAGAGAGGGAGGGAGGGAGGGAGGGAGGGAGGGAGGGAGGGAGGGAGAGAGAGAGAGAGAGGGAGAGAGAGAGAGAGAGAGAGAGAGAGAGAGAGAGAAACAAAAACCATGCTTCTGACCAGATTGGGAGAATGAGCCCGTGGCTGAAACCGTCACCTCACAGGCTTATGAACACAAAGCCCTCATCCAGAACACTGACATCCCTTCATGCAGCACCAGGAACAGATGCTACTGGCAGGCTGCTCTGAGAGACAGACGCTTCGGGACCCTTCAAGACTTTTCTTTTCTCAGAACTTTTTGCCTGCCTGGAGTGGTGCTTGTCTGTCAGTGAAGTTTCTGAGAAGATGAGATGGATGCCATTGTCCTGAGAAGACACTGATTTATGGGGGAGAAACAGGAGGCATGCACAGACATCATCAGGTTATGTCACAGCAGCGTGGTTTTGTCTGGTTCCCTTCCTCTTCACACAAGCACCTTGAGTGTTCCATTCCAGTTGCATTTCCAGTTAATATTGCTAAACACACAGCTTTCTCTGTCTTAACTTAAGAGACCACTGGCTAAGGTCTTGCCCTGGGCTTTCAGCATCTGCAAAAGGACCAGGGAACTACGTACACTGTGATCACACACCGTTACCAGCAGTTCTCCATGTGCCGTGCACTCCAGCGCTTACAGATCACAATCCTGACCATCCGAAATCAACCATGGTTTTCACATCTTTGTTTCTGTCCAATCTTCAGAAAATTTAAAACCCTTTTAGATCCTTTTATCTGGCTTTCAGAAAGCCTCTCACCTGTGAACACTGCCTATCTCAGCTTAACACAAAACTCTATGCAGCTGGCCTCATGAGGGAGAGAGGCAAGATCCTAACCCAACAGGATAACCATGGAGGGACAGTTGGTTACAAATTTGCATCAAGAGAGTATAACGTACCAGAAGTAGAATAGAAAACGTAACAGACATAGGTTTCCCTCTGACCAAAGGAAGAGAAAACCTGTGCGGAACCAAGGGAGAAAGCCAAGGAGGCAGGAGAAAATGAAGGTATAGGAGCAAAGACTGGTAGCTTTCATCTGGAAACTCAGCAAGCTCCAGTGCGAATCTTTGTCTCAAAAGGCATAAAACAGAGACAGCAGCAAAATGAAAGAAGGGAAGTGAAAGGAAGGAAACAAAGCCAGTGGGGAGGGGGGGAAGAAAGGACTGGAAAGAGGAAGGGGGTGGTTAGGAAGAGGAGCGAGAGTCATTAGAACTTTCACAGGAGGCCTTCAACACGGTTGGTGGTAAGATGCAAGTCTAGCTGTGGGAGGCTCTAGGTTATATCACTAATACCACAGAAATGAAGAGGATTAATGAGCAAGAGGTAAGATATCCAGACCAGTACAGCACCTGACAAGGTGAGGCAAGAAAGTCATGGGAACTGGCCATTGTCCCTCATGCCTATAATCACAACACCCCAGGAAGTTAGGGCAAGGAGACTGCTATGATGTCTACACCTATACATCCACAAGCACCCCTCCATGTGCAGAAGCATCACCCTTCTGCCACCAGAGACTTTATTCTGCCGGTCATCTCCATGTAGTCCTCATTCCAGAAACTACCATAAAAGGAGAGTGGTTAAGATCACTAACTGTTCTTCCAGGAGACTCAGGTTCAGTTCATAACAACCACATGAAGATACTCACAACTGCCTGTGACTCCAACTGCAATGGATCCAATGCCCTCTGGTCTCTTTGCTCGTCTGTCTGTCTCAATTCAAGGAATACAGAACTGACACAAAGGGTTTTCCTCTGACTTCCACATGTCGTGGACCATGACAACCATGACATGTGCACACCCACATGAGAATGTTCACACACACACACACACTAAAAATGTTCCAAAGGACATGAGGGGAAAAAGAGAAATAAAGGGGAAAAAAAGGAAAACAAGGAAAAAAAATCTTTGAATGGGCCTTTGTAATGCACACCTAACATCCCAACATTCTTGTGGTTGAGAAATTACTTTAAGTTCAAGGATACAGTGAGATCCTGTCTCAAAAACAAAATCAAAACCCAAAGAAGTAAAATCAAAAAATAAAAGTAAATAAAAAAAAGCAAAAACCAAAATAAACAAACAAAAAACAAAACAAACTCTTCTTAGCATAAATGTTGTCAAACATATGAACCAACCCCAGGAGCTATCCGTCACATGGTACTCCAATAAAGAATGAAGAAGATACATGCATATGTCCATATATATGAGTGTGTGTGTGTGTGTGTGTGTGTGTGTGTGTGTGTGTGTGTGCATGCATATATGTAAAAATTCCTACATGCATAATTATATACTGTCTGTATAATATTTGTATGTGTGCTTTCAAGACTGATCTTTTAGTGCTGGATAACCAATTATTATGCTTTATTTTTATCATTTATTTTACTTTTCAATATTATAACACATTTTATATAATATATAATTTAATCATACATAAAATTATAATTTATATAATATAAAATATAATAATTATATCAAAACCCCTTGCCTTCCTCTCTCTATGCTCATCCACTACCCTTCCTCCCTTCCTCAGTATCTTTCAAATTCATGGCCTTTTTTTCCATTAATTGTTGTTACAACACAGAACTATGTAACCCTGCCCCTTTGTTTAGGGAGATCTGACTCTCTAAACCTGCCTAAGCTGTTTCTCTCCTTTCTTCACTGCTTCTGAACTCTTCCCTCCTCCTCAAAGACGCCCTCTCTGTGTATAATTCCCTTTCCTACTGCAGTATCACTCCCAAATTTGGGCAATCACTAGTGTTGAAATCAACACTACCATCAGACATGTATCTCTCCTCATCAAGCCTACAACCTAACTCCCAGTTGACTACCTCATCAATCAGACACAGCATAGCAATGGAAGTCTAACCCTTCATCTCCTCCTGAGTATTACTCTCCTATCTGAGTGATGGCAGCCAGTTGCCTAAATCCCAACCTATGTTCACCCTAAACAGCAAAGCTTCTCATGCCCTAGATATACAATAATAGGTCCCATGAGCTTTGTGCTCATTTATTGACACTTAAAACCTCAAATTCATAGTCTATTTTCTTCTCATGGGTTCTACATCATCCTGAGAGTAAAGCCAGCAACAGACCTAGATGTGGTAGTACATGCCTAGAACCCTAACCCTAAGAAGACAAAGTCAGGAAACTCTTAGGTTCTCCACAGTAAATGGGGAGGTTGGGATATATACGCATATGTGTGTATTGTAAGTATATATTACATATATAAATAATACATAGTACATAATATATGTATATATTATATATCTGTATCTATATGCAAGACTTATCTAAAAACAAGCAAAAGTTTAAAAAGAGGGTGGTGGCTCTGAGTGGTAAAGTATTTTCCTATCATGTCAAAGGCAAGGCCCCAAACTCAATTCTCATATTGGTGGATCATGGTGGCAACCAGTATTGTAAACTCTAGCACTTAGGATTTATAAGAAAGAAGGTCAGGAGGTCACAGCCATCCTCAGCTGCATGACAAGTTTGAGGCTAGGGTCTGTTGTATGAAAATATTTTCCTACAGAGATGCAATGTATGAGTCTACACACCCTAGATGTACTCATGGCAATCAAATCCCAACTTGGTGAATCGATGCGTTTTATTGGAATTAGTTCCAAGAATATGGGTGAGAAGTTAACTTCGAGGAGCAGAGTTGACTTAAAGACAGCAGCATCAGCAAGGCCTACCCCAGCAAGTGTCACAGCCCTCAAAGCTGGACACATAAAACATACTACACAGCCTACAGGCAGCTCAGCAAGTTCAAGAACTTCCTTTCCGGGTGCCTCAGTAGGTCTGAACCTCTTCCGGGCAGTTTTGCCAGTTTCTGCTTCTTCCGCACAACTGGTATAATCTCAGAGTCTTCTTTGAAGCTGGGCTTCTGAGTCCCTTCTGAGAGAGACTTCCAGCCTTTATTGCTTACTCTGGCAGGGAGGAGCCTAGTAAATATTACCAGTTTCAGGGACTTCCTTAAGCTAGTTTTATTTGTTGCTCTTCCTGTTTAAAGAGTTTCCCTGAGGGATGGAATCTTTCAGTCTTGGAGGAAACGGACACAGCAGAGCTCCAGGAGGCAATATCTCAGAGCTAAACTATAAAACAATCACCAGGACTGCCAAATAAATAAGTAAATAAAATAAAACAACCGCATGACCCATCTGGTTTGAAAGCACCTACAGGCTTTCACTCCTAAAACTCTCACCTGCAAGCTATAGCTTGCCAAGCTTGTATGTCCCACCAAGCCAGCTGATGCCTGAACATTCCCTGACTTTCAAAGGTACCAGAAATATGCTAATAAGAGAATCTTGCAAGAATCAAAATGAACACCACCTCTTCTACGAAGTTTTTTCTAATTCCAACCCCACATTCCAATCTCATGCTTGGCCCCCCCTTTCCATGACATTCTGCTATCTACGGACCTAGGAGCAAACTTGTCATCATTTACCACAATTCTGACTGTGCACCGATGTGTCTGCAACTAAGTAAAACCCAGGAACCTGAAGTACATATGCCAAGAATATACTCAAATCCCACTAAACAGGAGCTGAAGCTACAAGCTCAGGATCTGGACATTCTTTACCCACTCACACACACAGGAAAGCCCAGCAGCTGCTGACTAAATCAACAATGCATGCGCACTTATTTGAGGACTGTAAGATGTTTGGATTGAAGCATGTGTGTCACAGAGACAAGGCTTAGAAGACCAGTATATAGTCAGTCATCTTTATAAGGGTATTACCCTATTCCTCCTTGTTCATATCTTTGTTGTTTGTATCCAGATTAAGTGACCGTCCAAACGTCACCTCAGTCTTGCCCCCTTTCTGATTCTTTCACAAGGACACACAATTCTTTGTACAAAACTGATGGATAAGTATGAAAAAGAGGGTGCTCTAGAGATGAATTTTAATTCATATTCTCAGACCTCTTTGCCAGCCTGATTATAGAGCAACCCACCCCTTCCAAAAAAAAAAAATCATTTCTCCAAAAAAGTTAATTTTATTCAATTTTAAAATTATTTTAAGAAAACTGACATCCATTTTCTAAGATTAGCTGAGATATCCTCAAGTGTCCCCAGACTAACTTGGTGGAATCTCCTCGAAAAAATGATCGAGTCAAGCAAGTTATGCACTCCAGTGATCCCAGTGTTTGGATGGTGGAGGCAGGAGAGGTCAGGAGTTCAAGGCCAGCCTCTGCTACATGGTGAGGAACAGAGGATAGCCTGGGCTACATGAGACCCTGCTTTCAAAAAAAAAAAAAAAGTGTCACAATACCCCTTTCAAAATAAACACCTTAAGAAATTTGTCACCTCATAATATTTAACATAACATTAGAGGCTGATGAGATGGCTCAGTGGCTAAGAGCACTGACTGCTCTTTCCGACATCCTGAGTTCAATTCCCAGTACCCACATGGTAGCTCACAACTATCTTTAAGGAGATCTGATGCCCTCCTCTGGTTGGAGGATGTATACGCAGCAGAGCGCTTATGAATTAAATAATAAAATTTGAAAGACCAAACATAACATTTTAAATAAAAATATAATTATCTCATACATATATGGTATTATATTGTTACCTATGATACTTTTTTTAGTTATGTTTCCTTTGGAGTTTAAAAAGTCCTCATTAAAACAGTGACATTTAAATAACTGTAATCATAAAAACCTTAAGTTGAACTTAAAATTTCTGAATTTCTTCTTCTTTATCTTTTTATTGCATTCATATTATGTTCATCCTTTAGCTTAAAATTATGAGATAGTGCTTATTTGCGTTACATAATTTTCAAGTTTTATGCAAGGGTAATTAAGGATAGAGCACAGGATGGGTAGGGGGACGCGTGGATGGATGAGTAGGTGGGTGGAGGTGCGGGTTGGTAGAAAGAAAAAAAAATCATCCTAATAAAACACCTTCTCCCTTGCCTGCTCTCAACTAAAATGAAACATCATGCACTAATTTTAGTATCTTATCACACTGCCTTGGCTTCTTCTCTAATAAGAACCTGGTAGAAATGCAGGCAAGACGGGAAATGGCCGAGCAAAAGTCAAGTCTAGTCTTATTGTTGATAAAAGCCCTTGATTGACACCTGTCTGTCTCCACACTTTGTGAGGGTGAAGGCAAATTCTGTTCCTGCAAGTTCTCACAGAAAGGGGGTGATGAAGAGGCCACGCAAGACTAGATTGCAGACTCTACTGGGAAGCATGGCTCACAGGACCAAGATGCTATATATATTATATGTGTGTGTGTGTGTGTGTGTGTGTGTGTGTATATATATACATATATATACATATATATATACACACACACACACATAATAAATACACACACACACACACACACACACACACACACACACACACACACACACAAACTTAACAAAGGAAGCAGTGAAAGATTGTCCTAGTAGGATTCCCAAAGGATGGAGACTCTTAACTATGATAGACACAGGTAAAACTCTGATGCCTAAGAGAAGAATAAATTCTATATTGAAAACATAATATATAAAAGCTTACACACCATGGAAAGAATACAAACACTCAATTCCAAAATAAACTTCAAAGTGCTTATAAAATTCAACATTACCATTAACAAAGTTTTCATTGTCTCAAAGTCATTTACTCATGTGAAGGTATTTGTAATTTAATTTTTCTGCTTTAAATCACATGTGAGGTCACAATCTCACACCCAAGTCACTGTCTACAGCATGGCTCCTATATTCTTAAAAAATAATAATAATAATCAATTTCAACCTGTGGATGAGACCATTATAGAAAAACCAATTCTCCCTGCTGACTTTTCCAATTTCCACTGAAATCAACAGCTCTGCCCATTACCCAGGCTCAAGATGTGTACAGCATCTGGACTTCTGCTCAAAGCTTTTTTTTCCCCACAAGTAACAATCACTCAGTGAATCTACAACTCAGTCTCCAATTCCCTCCAATGCTTCAAACATCTCCCTTCACAGATTTGAGCTTGAAATTCCCCCCTTGAAACTTGTTCTCCATCTGAGGAAACAATCCCCATTCTATCTTTATAGACTCTGGCAGGCGCTAAGGAACTTGGTGATAAGCTATGCCTTTCTGTCTTTACATTCCCGGGGTCCTAAGCAGAGTTTCCTAGGCTCGGGAAAACCCAGTAGTTTTCATATTAATTTCCTTTTTTTCCAATGCCCATTTTTTAATTGCTGTACTAGTTAGAATTTACAAAGCGCGTTATGAATATACTGTAGTACTGCAGTGGCCAGGGCTCTGAAGACTTTTCCTTGGCCCACACAAAGTGATGCTTAAAAGATTCACTCTGCCACACAAAGGACCAGAAAACACAAATGAGATCCAATGACAATAACTAAAACAAACACCAGTAAGATGGACAATAACGAAAGGGATAACCTCACACCACGGTGAGAGAGAGGACTTGCCCCTGACTTGACGTCATCACAACACCTGATGCTATGACATCATTCAGAGACTACAATTGCACACAGCCAAGGAACTGGCAGAATATTCAAAATGAGGTTTTCCGGTTGGGTAGAAAACTCTTTCCAATGCCTTAAAGAACTCTCATAACCTCTCTCCTAGCTGTCTTGCCAATCCTTGCATGATTCTTTCTGTTCCTCAAACCACCCCTGCCCCACATCAGCCCACTTATCATCCCCAGCCTGCTCGTCTCATCTCCTGTAGCTGTGTGACATTTCCATCCCTTAACTCAGACATTCACTCTAATATCCCTTCTGAAGTCTGCACTCTAACCTCTTGTGCTGGACTCTCCTTCTTGCTTGGCTATTTTTCATAATAATTACAAACACAGCCCAAATCGTCTGCTATTTTGTGTCTGTGAAGTATTGTGTGTTCCTATTCATTCCAATGTTAAGTGTATGAAATCAAGGATTTTCATCTACCTTAGCAGACAAAAGAACTTATAGGCGGGTGAGTCTGACCACTACATTTACATACACACAAACCACACACACACACACACACACACACACACACACACACACACACACACGAAGATAAAGTTCAAAATTCTACCTACGTTGACTTGCCCTGGTGGCTATGAAAAGATGTATCAGGCATGAAAAACTCAGTAAGCACAAAAAAGCATAAATTAGAGACCTGATAAAACTGACCTACAAGCATTTTTTTTTTCTGAAACATTCATCACCTTATTTATGTTCAAACAAAACCAAACAACATTTATTGCATTAGGCCCTAAAAAAATGATTAAGAGTCCTTGATCTCAGATTGTTGGCTTCCAACTGCCTCGTAGGTCATCTCAGGACAACGGATGTCACGATGGTGCTCCTACTTACTTAATCGACTTACTAGTTCCAGCAACATCTGCTACACACCTGCCTACATGTCACAGATGGACAACAGAGGAATCACAAGTCCAGGAGCTGGGCCTGTCCAGTGGCACAATGCCTTAAGTAAAGATGGCGCACAATTCTTTCAAGTCAAGATTCAAGGCTGGGGTTACATCTGAGGCAGAGAATACATGTTCGGCACACGGGGAGCCCTGGGTACAATCTCCAGCACTCCAAGCAAAGCAAGATAATAGAGAGCCTGGTTACACAATGAAGAAAGAGCCAAAGAAACAGTACATGTTGTCTGTGTGTTCAAGCAGTGCCACAATAGCAATGTTGCCAAATGGCTAGTTCACCAAGCAAAATGGCTCAAATGATCTATTTTCAATAAACACTTCCTAGTATATGTAAACATTTACAATGAATCTATACTGGTTAAATGAGCATCGTATTCAATCTGTTTGTTTGTTTGGTTTTGTCCAGATCTCCAAAGCCTTCTGCTTTCCTCAGCATCCAAGAGAAATCAATAAACACTATATAGTTCCTTACTTCCCTTCAGTAGCAAAATTTGGGATCTGACATTGTCACTGAGTGCCCAAGCTTACGATATGCCTTTACAGTGACTAAGACTTGCTGTGTATTTTCATACCAAACAATGCTGTAAAATATACTGTGAAAAGAAGATGGGTGGGGTGGGGGTGGGGGAGCAAAGGCAGGTAAGCACATGGTCTCCTGCCCCTTGATGGTTCATGATGGTGAATCTAGAACTTGGGACGCTGAAGGAGGGAAGATGGCCAGCTCTCAAACAGGCTGAGCTACATCATGAGTACCCATTAAAGGAGGGGGGAAAGAAGAAACAAATGGGGAAATAGAAAGATTAAGAAAGACAGACTGAAAGCTATTCATTGGAGACCAACCCTGGTTTTTTGAATGTGACATGTCTAATTTATATAAATGACTGTGTCTAGTGTGTCTTAAAATGCTAAGTAAATCGAGCACTGAGAAGGTAACAGAGAGTTGTTTCCACTAATATGGAACTCATAAACATGTGGGGGAACCTGCCAACAAGAAGGTCACAGTTGCCAAGTCACTAAAACTGGTGATTATTATAAACTGGATATTTAACGAAGTATGATTACTGCCCTTACCAGATGAAAGCAAGAATCTGGCAGTGTGGTTGGTAGTATACTACCCAAGCCAAACTAAAATGAATTCTCACCTGAGCTAGGCACAGTAGAACCACATAGGTTGTACTAGAGGCGTCTGTCTGGATGGACCCTAGCTCAGACTGGTGAATATAGCTATCTGGCTGGATCACCCTGATCTTCCTTTTTCCTTGATAAAATGGTGACTGCTGTGTCTCTGAAATAAGGCAATTTAGAAAGGAGAATGGGAACAGACAGACAGACAAATCCAAGAAGACATACACAGCTTGACTCAGGCTAATGAGTCACAGTTCCCTCTAAAATCTCTAGACAGGTCACAAGCCCCTCCCTTCTTGAAGATGCCCACAATCACCTAGCACTTAACTAAGGGAAACAAGTGGAAAAGTCTATGGTCCAGCAGCCAGATGTTCAACTCTCAACGGTGACTCCCTCTTGTTAGTCTTCTCGAGTCTACCTACCCACCTTTTCAACTACAGTCCAGCAGGAATGCACAGCCATCGATGGGACTTCTCTCATGCAGCATGCAGACATCACCAGCTCCATAGAGGGTTACTGGACATCAGAAAACATTTCAGGAATCTCCTAAGTGCTGACTAAACCTGCATGACTCACCCACGCCACCTCCCCCTCTACATTCCTCAAGCATGACTTGTTGCTCTGAATATTTCGGGAGAAAAATACAAAAAAATAAAATCCCAACATACGTGAGGAGAAACTCTCACCAAAAACCAACATATAACACCTTAGTAAACACCCTCCCCTCCCCAAATACACACATTTAGTACTTAGGTTAAAAGTAAGAATAACAACTCTATTTAGGCATTCAATCTGCCTCTACCCCCAATCCCACAATACTACGGAAACTTCAGCAAGTCAAACATTACTTTGTAGAATATAAAAATGATGAGGATTTTTTTCTTGCAATTAAGCACATTATTTATGCAAAAAATTAATGGGTTCTTTGTTTACTCTATTTGGGTATACTAAAGAATGCTCTCAGAGGCTAGTAACTGATAATCATGCAAATAATTAATAATCAGTTACTATGTTAATTTAAAATCTTTATAAGATCCCTTCATGTAACCAAGGTTTCCATCCCAGTTCAAAAAGAAATCTGGCTGTTTTCATGCTAAAAATATCTAAATATCTTCTGGAGAAAAAATATATACATGTATTTATGTGGTGTATATGTCCATTTACTAAAACAAATGACAAAATGCTAATTACCAAGAACGCTAATATTCAAACTCACAAGACGGGTTATGAGTAAGAGGCAGCATCTAGTTTATATCACTGGCTTTGAACTTTATTAAGAGTACACTATGAACTGTTTATGTATTCCCTCAAACCACAGTTTATCAGAATGAATGCATCCTTGGCAGAGCAGACACTTCCTAGGCACTGGGCTTTGAGAAAATCGCCTCATTTGGTTTTCCCAGCAACCCTATGGTATTAGGCATAAATTGTCTTTTGATGAAGAAGATAAATTGGTCACTCAAACTCAAACACCAAGCAAATGGCAAGGCTGAAAGCCAAGAAGAGATGACTGTGTGCCCCAGCATTGTAGACCAGACAGAGTGTGGTGGCACATTGCCTGTAATCAACCATTTGGAAGTAAGGACAGGCGATGCATGAGTTCAGAAAGAACATGCATTACTTAGTGAGTTCAAAGCCACCCTGGACATGAGGTCATGCCTCAAAAATGACTAAACCAAACCAAATGATTAAAGTAAATAATAATCCATGCTAATGCCAATTTAGAAGCGATTCGAACCTCGATGAATTTAAACGTCATCTTCCTCTTCCCTTATAGGGGATGCCTACTAAATGGAAGTCACAGTAACAGCTCAGTTCATCTTCTGAAGAGCCGATTTTGATCCTGTAACTTACTAGCTTAAGCTCTCTGATGCCTTCCAGACACATGGAGAAAAGAAAATGGGAAAATTCAAAGCAAATCAGACAAACAAAGAAACAAATCAACAAACCAAGTCAGAACACTGAGCCGGCCTGTTGTGAACTTGGTTCAAGCTACCCTGCCCTGGTTAAATGTCCCTCATGCCTCCATCCCCAGGGAGATGCATTTGATATTTCTAGGCCACAGAAATCTTCCTGACACTCAGATATCAGGAAAAATGTCACGTTCTTAAAGGTACATCATTCCCTGACAGCCCCATCTAGACGGCCTTCCCCTGCTATGACCAAAGATGTTCTTCAATCTGCTTTATCAGCTGCCGTATCCCTCTCTGAAATTACTCTTTCTCAGTTTAAAGACTGCCTTGCCCCATTCCAGATCTAAAGGGGAGGAGCAACTCACAGGTCCTGCTGACTACAAGTGCACAGCATCTCCTAATGTGTCGCTTTCAGAGCATGAGCTCCTCCAAGAAGTGTTTGCTCAATGGACAAGTGGACACTCGGTGCCATGCAATGCCATACACTATTAGACTCATCCTCAGAAAGAACAGTTGACTCCTATACATATGCTTCCAAGGACAGAAAGGATGGAATGTGATATGTATGTGATTGTGGTTTCCAATAGGGAAAAAATTTAAATTCATAGAACAATATAATATTGAAGTCTACTTTATGCTTTCAGCAAGAGATGCAGATACATTAAGAGTAGGATAGGAGAGATACCTCTCTCCCCCCTCTGTCTCAATCTCTGTCTTCCTCCCTCCCTCCCTCCCTCCCTCCCTCCCTCCCTCCCTCCCCCTCCCTCCCTCCCTCCCTCCCTCCCTCTCTCTCTCTCTCTCTCTCTCTCTCTCTCTCTCTCTCACTCTTCGTGTTATTCCTCAGAGCGGAAATGCTCTGTTCAGACACAGCTTGGAAGATATAAACATCATTGAAATTCAAAAGCAGTTCTGAAAGAGAGGATGCCTCAATTGGTATGCAAGAGATGTTTCCTCCCCTGAATACATTATGAACTTGAAGCATGCTAATATGCCATGCTATCATAAGCACCAGATGGGGCAGTAGGCAGTACATGTCCCATCAAACCTCAAGAAGATGTATTAATGTTCATGCTCTTAAAAAAAAAAAAATCCTTTGCCTGTGTCCCTAGACTTGCACATTTCTTAGCATTCAGTCACTCTCTCCACACAGTCTCCAGGGCTGCTCTTCTTCGGCAGATGGTGCCAGGAATCATTTCAATCTATTTTATCATGGGAGGCAAAGGCCACAAAGCGTGTCAGACTATGCTTACCGAAGGCCTACCCAGCACAAAAGAGAAAACAGAGGACCTGGGAGACACGGGGAATCAATCTTCTTAGGCGGGCATGACGGAGGAACCATTTTTTAACTGTGCTGAGTATGTATTTATGGTGAGCAGGAAAGGATAAAGAACGCCTCCTACATTGAATGGGTTTAAATTCTCAAAACAACTTGGTTTTTGTTGTGAACACTACTTCCCAATGCTCTAAAGAAAACAGGCTAACTTCACAAAATTATGAATCATCTGAAGGTGGTCGCCATGAGATGAGGGCATGGTACATGGTACCTAAGGGCAGCAAAGCCAGGTTACTGAAACATCAGCCAACAAACCCACATTCAGGAACGTGGCTGACAAGCTCCTCTCTCCCTGTCCTGTCAGGTTCACTCTGTGACACCTGAATATTTTACCAGAGGTAAAGGCTCTAGATAACTAGTGTTTGCAGCTGTTCAAGTCCTAATTTTCTAATATGCCATTTAAGATAAGGAAATTTCCTTGATTTTCCTGTAGCTAGGGTGTAAACTGATATGATGAAGTAACAGTTATCTCTCAGGAATACACAGAGAGACAAAAGTCACAATTTGTCATGCTTGCTCTACTATGCGAAGATGCCCGAGAATCCCCTAATCTGTGTCAAACAGACTTCTGGATCCATCCCAGGCTTTCTTTGCTTTCAGGTCTGGGAAGCAAACCTTCAGCCACGCTGACTCGGCTAGAGAATCTGTGCTCCTACCAAGTCCCAAGGCAAGCCTAATGCTGCTGGCCTTAGAGCTTACTCACGGACGTCTGCTTGGTCCTTGGCTAACCCTACAAATGGCATTCAGCCACACAGGAGAGCAGCAATGGGTGTGAATGCCCTCTGAGGTCAAAGTTTCTATCGGTTTCTACTGGAGCTGAAGTGACAAGCAGCTTTATGGTACTGGACCAGCATGCTGGGAGCCCAACTCAGGTCCCGCGCAAGAGCAGTGTGTGTTCTGAACCACTTAACCACGGAGACAGCTCTCCAGCACCATCCTGCCAAGAATTTTTAAAAAGCACAAACTAAGAGAAATACAGAGCTCCTGCCAAATGAACAAGATTATTTTACAAGGTATATTACACTCTGACAGTCTCTGAAAAACCAAAGCCTTACTGTGGCTCTTAAGGATCCAATGTAAACAGTGGAACAAATACAAAAAGGCAAAAACTTTTATCAAGAACATTAAAGTACAACACTGTGCTTTTCAAGAATATATATATATATATATATATATGTATATATATATGATTTACTGAATGAATTATCAGAGCAGTCTCTCAAGACTCAAGATAAATTTTACCAGCTTATCATCTATGATCATTGATTTGAGAAGCTGTTGGCTGAATCTCCTGTGTAGCTAAAAAGTTTAAAATATTTTGTTAATATTTGTCTTTTGCAAAAATCTTACTCAGTGTGCCTGATGGTAGCTTGAGAAGGTACCCATCCCCCCACCCTCACCAGCAACAGGAATGAGGGGGAAGTGGCTAAACAAGAGTTGCTGAAATGTCTCTGCTGGTAAAGGCCCTGCCACCAAGCCTGGAGACCTGAGTTTGCTCCCCAAGATATAAAAGGGGAGAAGGCTAGAATCTACTTATACAAGTAGGTTCTCTAACCTCCACATAAACAACATGGCACATATACCAACACACATACACACACACACACGCGCACACACACACACACACACACACACACACACACCAGAATTTTATGTTTTCACAAATATATCTTGGTGCTCACTGGTCAGCCTTCACATGCTCACCCTCACATACCAGCTAAGTGTTACACGCCAAGTCACACTTACAGAAAAATAATGACGAATTATACTTACACTATAAGTAACACACACTAACAACCAATGAAGTCATATGACCAAACATATATATTTTTTCATTCCCTATCACTGAAAAGAATGTTTAATTCAAACTATCAAAAATTTTACAGCATGCACTTCTTAATATTCTCTCATTAATTACCATGCTTTGTATATATATTATTTCTTTCCTTTGGAATATCTGTGAATGCTAGGCAATATACACACACTCATGAGAGGAGCTAACATTTGTTTATTTCATACTATATGCTACCACACAGGCAGCCTAAAATGGAATTCTTAAAACTAGAAAATCAAGATGTTAACATAAAATGTAGCTTTGTTGAGGCAAATTAGTGACAGTTATGATGTTGATTTTCAGTAGCAAAGTATCAGAATAGTACACAACATAAAAGAAAAGTGTATGCAACATTCAACCCTTAGTCACATGACACCCAGAGAAGAATCAGTGAGGGAAAGCAAACTACCCTCTGACCACAAGTTAAAAAAAAAAAAAAAGCCATTTATTCAAACTTGAAGGCCTGAAGGAGCTACTCAGGCTCTCCCTAAGTGTGTTCTTTACTGTCTGCCTCACCAGTCTATGTTTGATTATCTGGTGTCTAAGATAGCAGATAACTCGAATAGATAAAGTGCAGGCACAAAACTAATGGGTAGGCCACTGAGGAGAATGATACAGAAAACCATGTACATAGATAAAAAACCATGTGCATGACTTTGAACTCCTGATACCCTGCTTCTACGTGCAAGCCCTGGGATTACAGACATTCACCAGTATACCCAGTTTCTTTCTACTTGAGTACAGAAAAAAAATGAAGAACAAGCCGACAGTTAGATGACTTGCTTATGGTCATACATCTAAGAAATCCATACCCTTGATGGTCTGAGATTTGATGATAGACGATCTCATCGACACAGCGTATTAACAGTTCTAATACAAAGACATCATAAAGCTAAATAGAAAACAAGAGCTACACAAACTAAACACCACCCTCCCTAAACAAAGGAGCTTGGCACAAAAAAAAATCGGTTTTCAAAGGTGACAAATTAATAAACACAAATATCTATGAAAGTAAACCAAGTCCTTGGGAAGCTTAAGAAGACTGTCCACTTGAAAATACCACAAAAGAGCTCATTCCTCTAGGAGGTCTCCATGAAGGTTTCACAAGCACTGCCCTGATACCAAATGTTTTACATCCAAGTACACAGTGACAGACAATGGTGGAAATGCATCACGAGCCCTCAGTACAGCGAATGGTATGGGAATTCATCAGGGACAACTCTCTTTCAGTGACACCCCTTAGAAAAACCAGAAAGAGGTCCAAGAGCCTGATCACACCTTTTCCTGTCAAGTGCTTTAGCTTTTGTGTTTGGCAAATCCTGCCAAAGTAGGACTTCACCTCGGAAATCTGTCACTCTTGACAGTTTATACACCCATTAGTAGAGATGTAGTAGGAAGTCTAGACATTGAATATAGAGTTTATTCCACAAGTCGTTTCTAAGGGAAAAAAAGCCTTTGCCTCCTGTCCCTTTAATATATTTTGCCAATAGGCTGTGGGCACATGGCTGATGCTAGAGGAGGGAAATGAAAGACACTGCAAGAGGACCCCAAGTTCTGCTATAACTGGAATGGGCCTTCCAAGGCAATAATACTGCTCACATCACAGGACCAGAAGATGACAGGGTCAGGGCTTTTGTTCTAGTCTTATCCACATCAAGACATACGTTAAGCATCCTGGGTGGGAGATTCTATAAATAATGTCTTAGGAGCCTCATATCCAACCCTTCATATGCCTCCCTATAGCCTGAGAGTTTTCACAGCAGCCAAGTCCTGGGGGAAGCAATGGAATGAAATTACACTGAGTTCAAGTGGAAGGTGAGGCTAAAGCTTTGCTCCAAAATCCAGCAAGCGCTGTCCTGGAGGTTTCAGATAATACAGTAACCCATCAACCCATTCTGGCCTGGTCATGTGCTCATTCTTTCAGATTCTCATTTAAGCTTAGACACAGAGAAGACACCTCTCGTAGCCCTTTCTCCTGAAGATTACGGTTGCATGGTCACATAGCTCAAAGCTGACTCTTGACCAGAGTTCCTTTCTAACCTTCAAAACTATGTTCTTGCATGACTCCCAGGTACTCTGTATGATGTTACCAGGCCATGTGGCCTGAAAGGAATCCCTCTAATAAAGCAGGTGAAGCTGTACTCACCAACTTATCACCCAGCTTTTAAAAAGGGAATTTCTTCCCAAGAAATCCCCCATGATTTAGAAAATTTAAACCACCTTTCATGTTTCGGTTTGCAGGGTTGGGTTTGTTTTATTTTCCTGGCAGTAGAAATGGAAGCAGCTACCTGCTGAATGCCTACATGCTGAAGAGCTCTAAGAACAGATCCACGGATTCCAGCAGTCTCACCACTGGGCAACCTCACGTTTATTAACCACACACTTCACAATTGTGTCTATGCATGTGTTGAATGCCATTCAATTCCCAGTTTTCTGCTCATCCAGACAGAGGAAGATGTCCAGCTAAGCAGACCAACCACAGGCAGCTGGGGCTCCTTATCTCAACAGCCACAAAGGTAGTGCTTAATTAACCAGGACAATTTTGTTTGGTTACAAATAATACAATTTCTTTTGTGGTTATGTTGTAGGTGTTCATATACGTCATTGTTAAAATTAGTTGTTTGTATGTTTTGGAAATAGTGTCTCATTATGTACCCTAACCTGGCCTCACACTCATCATCCCCCTGCCTCAGCTTCCACAGTGCTTGTACTATGGACATGCACTACCATATTCAGCAAAGAAATTTTTCAGTGGATAATTATTCATATTGTGCTTTCAACAGAAAAGGGAGGGAGGGCCAGGCTCAAGAGAGCTCAACAGTTAAGAGTACTTGCTACTCTTGTAAGGACCAGGGTTCCATTCCCAGGACCCACTGTGTACATACAACCATTTGTTACTCTAGTTCTAAAAGAAATGATGCCCTCCTCTGGCCTCTGTGGGCACTGCATGTGTATGGTACACAGACATTCAGACAAAGCACACGTGGAGTTAAAATATTAAATCTTTGGAGAAAAAAAGGAATAGGAACAGACTGGGAACTGCAGGAGCTTCCACAGCTTTAGGAATGATCACTCTGCATTACTCAAGCTAATAATATTTCCTGCCATTAATTTCAGCAAAGAGAAACACTGAATTCCTTGAGCCCATCATATTGACCACACTTGAAAACCCAACTCTTGAGATACAGGGTCAGAAGGACACAAGATTAGGCTTTGGAGAGTTTTAGGACACTGCCTCAAAAAAGGAAACAAACACACAGAAAGACAGACAGAGAGAAAAGTGTATCTTCTTTGCCACTGTTCATCAACATTAAACATGCCCTCTCAAAAGTTCTTCTAGCGTCCTTTGCAAACCCTACCCCCATCAAGTTACACACCATCTAGTCCCCTCAAAGAGGCAGCAGAAAATACAAACTTAGCAGGTGGACCAGGGACTTTGATCTAATCTTATCTGCTTGTCCCTGGGCAAGCTGCTCCATTTATCTGAACTTCAGATTTCAGATAGATTGCTTGGAAAGGGAGCCATTTCCAGGGGTGTGAAGAAAATTAGGAAGTCTGTAGAGAGCCTGTCCTGAGGCCTGGCATACAGTTGCTTTCCATTGCAAGATGGTCTCTGTTCTGTCAGGGATGGATTCTGTTTAGCACCAGTAGTTTGCTAGCTCCCTCTGAGATTAAGAGGGCTTCTTGATTCCTTTGATTGCAACTCTATAGGTTGAAAAACATAATTAAGCTAGACATTCTCAGAAAGCACATTTACATTAATATTAATTAATGCAAACAGCTGTTTGAGAAAGCCAGCCAGATCAAACTGTTACTTGGTCAGGTGTGACATCCTATTGTTCTCAAGTTATGAGTCATTTAAGTTAATGGCTTACTCCTCGAGCTACAGTTAAATATCAAAGAACTGAAACCACACAAAGAAAGGGCTCTCTGAAATACTACATCCATGTTCACACAGGGATTACCATTCAATGAAACAAAGACTGCCCCGTTCTTAGTACTAGAGCAACACATTCAAAACGGTTAGGATGCCTAACTGCAGGAAAGAGACAAGCAAGCTTTCTACTAAGCATTTAACTGCCCACCGCCCATCCTTCACCCTAGGAGTCTTTGACTCTTAATACAAGGAGGAGACCCTTAACTGTGGTTCCTTTACAAGACCCCATACTCTGGATCCACTAATTTTCACACGAGCCCATGGCTGTAAACACCCTGAACAGAAGGAAGCACTGACCCTCAGTTATCTTTGGTGCCTGACCTATTCTAAACCATGTGGGAGCATCCCCTCCCTTGTTTGGTTGTGATGTCATATATTTGCCAGGTGTGATGGTATATTCCTTTCAACCAGCACTTGGGAGGCAGAGGCTGGGGAATGTCTGGGAGTTTGATGCCAACCTGGGTTACATAATGTGATCTTGTCCCCAAAATTTCTTGTCATGAACTATACCTGAGGCCTACTTTTCAAAGTATTAAAAAGTTACAGAGACAGTGTTGCCACAGACTTAGTGTTCACTTTCATGGTAGTTTCTCCCACATAGCTCTACAATCCTGAAGTTGGAGGGAAGAACACAAGGAAGTGAGATTATTTAGGGCTGTGGGGATAAAAGGCAAAAGAGAGGGACTGGCTGTGACAAGATGGTGACTTGGGTCTGGCTAACAGCACTTAGGTTTGGCAGCAGCATGGAGAGACAGGGACTAGAGGGAAAGTGCCCGACAGGTCTGTGTGCGCCTCAGTTTCAGCCTCTCTAGACCAAGTGTTTGTAAGATCAACCTAGTTCTAAAGATAACCCCAAAAGGCTGTTCAGATAGCAGAATTACTATAACCTCTTTGTAAACATCAGTTATGAACCTAGAGATGACAAGTATAGACATTTCTAAACTACATAATGCCCACTAGGTAAATGCTGTTTAGGAAATGGAAATGAACAATTGGGTCCTTTTGTGGGTTGCTTGCTTTGTTTTGTTTTTGAAGAGGCTCTTAGGTAGCCAGGCTGCCCTAAAAGTCACTAAGCAAAAGGATGTTCTCCATTAGCCTCTACCTCAATGATATTTATGAAACCTGCAGAAATTATAAAAAAAAAAAAAAAAACCTCTCTCTCCCTCTTCCCCCTTCTCAGAGGCAAAAAAAGATTAAAATTTTTTTCATCCAACCTTAGATTATTAATTACACATGGACATGAACAATAAGTGCTTTCAAGTTGTTTAAGAACAGAATGGAAAGGCCAAGCCCTCAGAAATATTGATTAAAAGAATGAAAAGAGAAAGGGATGGATGTGGCGAGAGGGTTTGAATAGAAGTCGAATCTTCGAAAATCTGCATAACCTATCTTAATAATCATTGGATACTTATGGCTATATAGTTTTCTTCTAATGACTATCATGGCTTATTTGAAACTCAAGAGTCAGCCTAATAGGATGGCAAACTGACTTGCAAAGTAAGACAGCATTGGTGAGTGCAATGTTTTTATTTGTACCTAACAGCATTTATGTTTTAATCCCTATCCAACCATATATATCTATAGATAGATAGATAGATAGATAGATAGATAGATAGATAGATAGATAGATAGATAGATAGATAGATCTCCAGGTGCGTTACCCAAATGTTCAGTTACAAAGGACACTAACAGTTGACTGTCCATGACAACTTCACTTCTGGTTTTGTTTTGGGTTGGTCTCTCTTTTTTATTTTCTTTCTTTCTTTCTTTCCATTTTTCCCCCTTTAAACGCAAATCATCGCTTGCAAGCATTGATGCTAAAAACAGAAAAACAGTCTCGTACACAGTGGCTATAAATGCCAAATCAATTTTCAGCAGATAATAAAGTCCATGTTTTACAATCAGCAATGCACTGTTTTACTACCCAAAAATGTAAGCTAATAATATATAGCTCTCCTAAATGGAAAATGCAGATATGCTGTTAAAAAATGGGCCAACTGTAAGAGGAAGGATCATTTCTGCAGGGACCTTCTCAAAGCTATGTGCAAGTGTTTTGAAAATATCACATGATGTGGCCATGTGTTAAAAATTACAGCCAGTTAAGTTCTCTGCTAGGAAAAATATGTGGGCAATTTATGAAATGCACTCCAGGATGGGGATGTCTTAAGTAAAACCAGATTTTCAAAACAAACCTTTTTCCCCCCTTTTGGAAACTTGAACTTAAAAAAAAAGTTCTAGGCACATCTGGTGAGCAGGACCATTGAGAAGGGTGGTCTGACCTAATGCTAGCCATCTTCTGAAAGAACAGCACTATTTCTGGGCTCCAGGGACTGGGCTCACTCACTTCCCTTTTAAGGAAACAGTCCTGAACACATTCTGTGGGTCAACGCATGTTATTTGATAACAGTACACAAAGACTGATAAAAATAAAAATGTTTCAGAAAACTTAGGGTCACTTTCTTCTGAAATTATATAATGCCAAGGTCTCTCAGACATCTATAAAAAGCATTTCCTTCCCTTAAACACCAGGATCTGCTTGTCAGGGAAAAAAAATGACGAGCAGTGAAGTCATATTTCCTTCTAAGTGAGTTAAATAACTTTAAAATAGTTTATTTCTCTAAAGTGTGATCAACCTCCTCCAAGTTTTTGTAGCTCGTTTTGTAACCGTATGTTATCAACAACCAACAAAAGGAGGGGTGTTATTTTCCCCAAACAATTCTACAAAACCCTAAATTAAAACTTCTTTTTCACCTACCCACTCCCAGGATGCCGTGTGTCTGAATAAGCTCAGCATCTGCACATCTGTTTCTAGTAATTCCAAATTTTATAAAAGAGGTCTTAGATCTGAGAATTATTACATCAAGTCTGAGACAAGGAACCACTTCTGACACTTGAACTACAAATAAATAAATTGGAAAGTTGATATTTAAGTGTGTAGGCAATAAAAAAAAAGAACGGTGATACTAGGTTATACAAACACATTTTTCCTTTAAAACTTCTACACAAACTGTTTTATTAAAAATGCAAAGCTACCCCCAACATAGCTAAAAAAACAAGTCCATTAGTATAAATATACATGGTCTAAAATATGCTAAAACATATTAAGAGGTAGTCCATCTGATACTAGATTAAAAAAAAATACAGATGGGTGTCAAAAAATAGCCAAGTATCAGATCTGCTCAAGTATGGCCATCCTGGAACATTCTCACAGTCACAGCTGTTCGTAGTCTCTGCATCCAAGTACAAGGTTGTCTAACACAGTGGGAAAAAGAGGGAGGGAGGGAGGGAAGTGAAGGAGGGACCAAGAGAAAGAGTGAGGGGGGAGGGGAAGAGAGAGAGAAGGAGGGAGGGAGGGAGGGAAGGAGGGAAGGAGAGACAGAGAGAACAGAAAAAGACAATCAGAAAGACAGAGACAGGCAGACAGACAGACAGAGACAGACACCACCCCAACACACACACACACACACACACACACACACACACACACACACACACACACACACACACACGAGCCCATACTTCAGAGCACCACCACAGAACCAGTCAGGTATTAACAACTTAACACTAAAGCCTACTCGCAATGGCAAAGCCTTAAGTACAACCCAGTGCTTTGGAGCTTTCTTTAAAAGTCATGGGAGGGATAAAGAGAAGAGGTCCTCACTAGTCTCCCTCCCCCTTTATCATTGACAAGCAGATTTGGTTCTATTTTACCAAAATATCACAGACTCTGCTGGATGTTGTTAGCTCATGTAATGCTCATCTCTCAAGAATATAAAAACAAAGAACATATGAATTGTCATACAATTTCCACAAAGCTGTGCTCCAGTGGTCTGGTAAAATAAAAAATAAATAAAATGCAATCACTTCTTCACCAATTCTATATTATATAGTAACGGTACATGTCTTCCTCAGTTAACATGTTGCACATAAATCAAGTTGCGAGCTTGAAGGGTTAAAATGACCTTTCTAAGACTTCAGTTGTTATCTCTTTGGTAATTGAATTTCCCCATATTTCAGCTTCTATGCATTCCTAGTCCCTCGAACAACAACAACAACAAACAGAAGGGCAATCCTGGACAAATGTGTCCTTTCTACACACATATCAATAACGATCAGAGCAGACTCCGAGACGTATCCTGAAGGGAAAACATTCTCCAAACAACTGGCGATACCTACACACAACTGTGGTTTCAGAAAGCTGGCAGATAATGTTTCAAAACACCATCTGGGAGGTGTGCAAACTCTGACCAAGCAAGGCCTCCTCTGCCTGCCCTACCCAAATAATCTGCATGCGCCAGCCAGCTGGAAGAGCTCGGAGTGTCCTGTCTTTATCTGCTCGGCATTCGGGCACAGGACAATTTAGAGAGTTCTGGAGAGCAGTAGAGACAGCCCTTCTCCCACACCAGTCTTGTCCCTGGCAGCAAGCACAGAGACACTCCAGTTTCCAAAGATAATATTTTTCTGGAGAACAGTCATACACTAAATTTCCAGGGACACGGGAATGTCACTAATTCGGCATGTTTCTTCTAAATGACCCGATTTCAATTACTTACGTGATAACGTCTAAGGACTATGATTTAAAAGCAAGCAGTTCCTTCTAGTGCCAAAGCTGCCTTCATTTTCTTTCACACAAACAGCTCTTCAAAGACAGACGTTCTCCAAGAATTCTCCCACAATCTAAAAAACTCTCTCCACAGGCAAATAACCAGCAAGAAAATGCAGATGACAGTCCAGAAACCCAGTACAGAAACAACACTTCTCAGTGGAGCTAATCCCCTGTGTAAACTGCTCAGGCAAACATCCACCGCTTCCTTCCCCCTCAGCTTCAAAGGCGCATCTCTCTATATCCTGCACCCCTAAATCCAGATTTTGGTGGCTTTCTTTGTCACCTCTCAATCACACCTCTATCACTCCACAGCTTCTCCCGCCCTCACCCAGTAACAGTGGTGGCGGGTCAGTCAGCATTTTCCAAGCATTAGAGAAAGTAAAGCTTCCTTCCTTGCAAGCCAAGAGGACTCACCAGGCATCCCGGAATCCAGCGTGTAACACACTGAAAGCAACTCTGTGTTAAGAGGGAGCGCGATGCGGGCTCATGCCCCCTGTTCTGGAATGTGCGGGGCGGTGGAGAGGAGGGCCATCAGAGGGGCTGGGGCGGCATGGCCCGAGGCAGGGTGCTGGGCGCGTGCGCCTGCCAGGCAGAGACAGATGGAGAGCTGACACTCCGGATTGCACTTGGAGCAGAAATTTGCAGGATGACAGCAACACATGTGGCCTTGAACCCAGCCCTGTCTCTTCGGGCAGAACAATGACAGGGACGTGTGTACAAAGTATCACAGCTCCTGTCTCCCTTTCTCCACTCTTCCTCCTGCCCCAGTTCCAGAGCACCAAAAAACAGAAAGTGAAATGCAGAAAGATAAGCTAAATGCTGAATAATTCATTCACCACTACCACCACCACCACCCCTTCCCAGCTCCAAGTTAACCCTTATTTTGCCAAAAGATGGCAATGCTGACCTGACCCCCAGCAACTCACACTGAAAGCCTTTCTTCCTTCATCTTCTAATTTTAACAGGCATTACTGGGAAGGTTGGTTTAAAAGAAACAAGGGCACAGACCACAAAGCTTTTTTTTTTTTTTAATTGATCTGGAAACCCCAAACAACCTCAAAACATCTTCTTGTAAGATTATGCTGCGCCAGTTTATCGGCCAGCCACAAAGTAGAAGCAGTCTATTTCTGCAGCTTCTCGGTAACACATGTAAAACACAACACTTTTTAAGAAGCAGAATCTAACCTTTTTTTTCTTTTAGTTTATTGCACTGCTTCAAATCCACTGGTATCCCAGGTTGATTTGCTCCAAACATTTTTTTTTTAGCTTATTTTCTTCTACTTTGCATAGAGATCCACGGGAGACAAAATAAAAATCTTCACTGCAAAGCCTTTTGAAAAGCCAAACAATCATGATATTTGGGGGCGGGGGTGGGGGTGGGGGCACCCTTAAATGTTTCTCCTGACTGTGAATAACACACACTCAGCTTGGATCAGTGTGGTCTCTTCCCTAGTGAGCTTTAATGGACACCATGATGTATAAAACTGGGACCCTTTGTTACAGAGCTTCATCTAAGGCTGGCTATTTCCTTCCCAGCAGTGGCTCTTTGGTCCTTTGTAAAGCATCCTTGCCTCATAGGAGAAACCTAAGCCTGCCTGCCTTGCCCGCCTGTTTCCAAACACACAAAGATGCCCGGCAGAAGGAAAGCATTATTCCCTTCTAAAACTCCTCTTCACGATTTAACACTCAGAACTCTTCCCTGGGTCTGTGTTTGATTGTTTGTTTTAACAACAGGGCTCTTGTGGTGGTCAAACCCTCAGGCTTTACCTTTCCAACGCACAGCCAATCCACTAGACACACAGAATTCTACTAAACAATTCTGCTCAGGACTGACCAGCAGGCTCAGTGACCATGAAGATGGACCGGCCCCTTTAACTCTTGCTGTTCTGGCACAAATCCACCTGTCTGTGCTTAGTCGACGTTTTCTATAAGCTTTAGTCAGATTGATTTTTAACACCTTCTTGGTGCCTTCAAGAACTTCTAAAAGACCCCATCTAAAAATAGGCAGTGACTCCGTCCTCCACCGACTGTCTTCCTGTCTTTGCCTGAGAGTGTTTCAAAACACATGCAGACAGCACACACCCTGCATGAACAATATCCATACATACATATATATGATATATATATCATATATATGGTACCTGAGAAGGGCTGCTTCAGCCAATGAGCCCCTCAAAAGAAAATCCATCCCTGTCAGAGACAACTTGTAAGAAAACAACAATTCATTCATAGTGATTACTCTGTTCTGTCACGAATAGTATACTACACTCTCTTTATGCGGGCGATCTTTTCGTTCATCTTAGTTAGATGTCACTCGTAATGAAGTTCTATGTAATGGATTTCAGTTCTGTTAAGAACGAAGCTCAAACATTCTTGGGACAGAAAGCGTTACAGGATGTGTAAGTGTGATCTCCAATTAAATGCTGGCATAAGGGCCTTTATAGAATCCAGAATCCTAAATCTGAAGGTTTCCATTTCTTTAAAAGAGTATTTTTCTGAAAAGCCATTCAATGCTACACACCACATTTTTTTTTTTTTTACTTTAATACTGTACCTATGGAAGAAAAAAACACATTTTCACAGTGGGACACCCAACCTTTCATCAATATGCACCATGAATCACTTCTAAAGTAGAAAGTCATATGACAAAATGCAATACACTTCAAGAAAACTGGATGATATCTGGTTTCAAAACTGGGTCTTAATATCAGTACACTCCAAGACCCGAAACCACGGCTCAGAAAATTGAACTTCCATATGCTGTGTGATTATGTATCTTTTCTATGTGTAAAAAGGCTTTTTAAGCTGTTATCTGACTACAGTAATTGCCACTTTAAATTGATCCACGTCAACAAAACCTGGATCCCTGGAGATTCTCACCTTCAAGTCTGATTGCAAGAAAAGCCTGGCTGAACATGCATCTGAGGCTAGTTCAGCGTTTTCTCCGGGAGCCTGTCCCTTTCTTTCACCCAGAGGCAGGCAAAGCTGCAACCGCATTTGGCATCTCTCCCTGAACTGGGAAACCTGGATATGTATAGATACAGTTACTTAGACAGAAATAACTTTCCCTTTAATAAAATGAGTACACAGAGCCAAGATCTCTGACATCCAAATTGTCTAATAAAAATAGACATGAAGTTCGCAGTTACATAGGCGAACAACAAGAAACAGAGTGTGTGCTATGAACATTTACTCCAGTACAGAACCCTGCTCTGAATCCCCATCGATACCTACTTCATAACATAAAATACATTCAAAACAACAAAGAATACCTCAATGGCCGCTTAAGCACTTTCTCAGAAAAGGTGCAGCTCTAAAGGCATGACTTTTAACTTAGTGGAAAGTCTACTTGCTAAAAGGCAATTTTAGAAAGAGATCTGTCTAAATTATCACTGCAAATCAGCAAATTTAGCCAATAATGAAATGCTGGACTCATTAAAAAAAAAAATACATGAGTAGGTCTGTGGCGGTAACTCCGTGTCCCTCTGCATCGAAGCAATGCAGCATTGTACTAGTTCCACAGCAGAAGGGCTCTAGAGTGCACACACCTTTCCTTTGTTCATATCTGACTCAGCCACAGAGACCAGCCATCGAGTGACATTGTCTCCAGCAAAGGGGAGATCTCCACCGTGATGAAGAGAGAGTTGGAGGAAAGAAAGGCTTTTCCAGGGGCTCGTCCACGTCCCTCTCTGCCTCTTGCGGGCTGTGGTGATACCCTGAGTGCTGCGCACAGTGGGTATTGAGTTAATCCAAGGGATCTGGAACCTCATTGATCCTAATTGAAAGCAATACACCCAACCAAACACTCTCCTACCCCATCTGCTCTCGCCTGCCACCAGCTATTCAATACAGGAGAATTAATAGTTTCAGATATTCTAACCGGCCCAATAAAGGCCCTCATTTAAGCTAGGCTGTATTAACAAAATGAGAAAAACAAGGGGAAAATGGGTTCAGACGGGCGTTTTACTTCTAGTTGGCTTTAACAGCACTGAATAACGTTTCTTCTGACTTTTTATGCGCAAGACTTGATAAACTGAATGAGAAGGCACTCAATGATCAGCCAACGAGCGCTGATGAATGGTCATTAAGACCCCCCCCCCCTGCTCTAAGGGAGACCCTTCCACAAAGTGGCGCACCAGCTTGAAAGGGCGGATTCACAAATGTCCAGATTTCTCCGCTTGCTTGTTCCACTTTCTATTTCAGACCACTGGCCACCAAATGAGGCTGACATATTGGAAAATAATGTTTTATGGGCGAGTGGTAAAAAATAAAATGGAGGCATTAGCTCTGCTTTCAAATTCAAATCTTCTAGTTTTGTCAGACCCCAAAGGTTTTGATTTTCCACCCAGTTGGAAGCTATTAGTGTTTTCTAAAGGCATCCCACTGACAGGGCAAACCTACCTAATGTGTGAGCTGAGGGTGATGGGCCTCTCTGGATGATTTCCTAACTTCTCATCACTTTGACAGTCAATTAAATAGATACAACACCCAGTAAAAATGTACATTAATTTGTTTCTGCCGCTGAAAGACATTTGAAACTGTATTAAATAAAGGCCATAATAGATTGTCTCCTGACAAAGATAAATCCAATTATACTTTGTTGGCAGGAAAAACAAACAGCGTATGGTTTAGGCTCCAAGGTAAGACACAGCCCACCACAAAGAAAAGAATGGGACAGAAAAGTGAGTCATAAAGTTCACGGAGAGCTCCCCCACGGTGACAGGTCAGCTGTCACCTCTTCTATAAATGCCTGCAGTAAAGAGATGGATACAGTCAGACAATTTCTAGTATTTTATTTGGTGGGGATGATTGGCAAGCACTTGCACCTCATCCATTGTCAACTGGCCTCCAGAAGAAACCCCAAGAACCTTGCTTAAGTGACAAAGATAGTGTGTTTTGACAGTCACCCTGAGAATCTGAAGGGTGTGTAAACACCAGGAGGTCAGAGGCTCCTTGGGGTTGTCCTAGAGGGTCTAAGTGTTAAGCAGTAGAATGTAGGGGGATAACTCTGGAGAGAGGGAGCTAGTCTTAATAGGTGATTAGCCAGACATTGCAGAGGCAGAAAGGCTGTTTTGCTTGGACCACTTGCAACTAGATGAACAAGTCCCCTCCATCCTGTGGAGAGCATGCTCTGTGGCCCTTTGAGAAATCCTACTATGTGGGGCCAGTGGGAGGCAGGGAGCTAGATGGTTCTACCACAACCTCTACACTTCATCTTTGTCTTATGCTAAACTCAATTTGTTTGTAATCTCTATTGGTTTATGTGGGTTAAGATTGAGCTCGAAAACAAATGTGAAACTTCCAGCCTTGAAAATAACTTCAACGAATAATGTCTTCCTAATAATCCAGTGTTATTTCCCTCCCTTTAACTACGTGTGTGTGTGTGTGTGTGTGTGTGTGTGTGTGTGTGTGTGTGTAAGAGAGAGAGAGCACACATGCACTGACAGTCATTTTGGCAGTTTTTGAAGCAATATATTTGATTTTGGGGTTCTAGCCAACATATATTATCTAATGGGTATGGTGATGCCTATGTTTAGTCATAACACTCAGGAGACAGAAGCAGGTCAATCTCTGGATGTTTGAGACCAGCCTGGTCTACATAGCAAGCTCTCGGCCAGTCAGAAATGCATAGTAAGACTTTATGAATGAAAGAGAGAAGAAAGAGACAGAAAAGCCCAAATATATGCACACTCCACATATGAAAGCAAATGTGTCTGTTATTATGTACATAAATATGAGTGTTTGTGGAAAATGAGTGTTTATGAGTATTTGTGTAAAATGAAATCTCAAAATTATCACTTACTAAAAGTAAATAGAACCTGCATCTCTAATTATTATTATTTGTTTATAATAGTGAGCATGATCTTATAGCAGCACAATATATTTATTGTATATTTTTTTAATCAAGAACTTTTGACTTTCACACCTAACATTTAAGAACTTCTAAAATTTGAAAACTGTTTTTAACACCCTCATTGTTTGAACATTATTTTATGTAAATGAGACTCAAATGTACTCATGTTATTAAAAGTAGATTTCGCTGCAGGGGAAAAAAATGGTTTAAACTCTCTCTTTCTAGCTTTTAAATAAAATGCTGAGCCATAATGCAGAATCCTATCTCCATTGAGTCTCTTTCCGTATAAAATAACATTTTCTGATTTAAACAAACAAGCAAAGCGGTCTGTGAAAGATCCACCTGCATACCAATCTGCAAAGAAGTTACCCATCCCATCTCCATCAGATTTCCTAACCACAGCATCCACTGGGCTAAAATAGAAGGTACCTAACAGCTCAGCCCTATTCAGTGACACGGTCTGTAACACTGTATGGAAAAGCCTATGTCTCGGTGTCATCACCCTCCCATCCTGACTAATGGCTAGTTGGTTTTGTTAAAATGCAAGGGTGATGGCGTATGGTCCAGTGAACTTCCCCTCCTCTCGGCACCAGAGACAAAAACCCGCAGCTCTGCTCTGTGCCGGCAGAGCCATCTGGACAGCTTTTCCTCAAAGCTCAGCCCACACCACACTGCAGGCAAAATCAGAGGGCTCCAGAGCTCCGTGGGGCTATCCATGACATACCAATCTCACATTTTCTGCTTGTAGGCTTGCAACAATAAATGCTAATGAGGGCCATGAATGACAGCGCTAAAGACAATAAAAAGGTCTCCAAATCCCATGCATATGGAGACACTGTTTTCAAAACTTCACCTTCTGTTCCAGCGATGTAAGAATCTAAGGGATTAAAAAATAATAATAACCCAAGGAAAACAGTAAGCGGATCAAAGCACAACTGAATCCTTCAGATTGCCAGAGAAAGCAGTCTGTACAGGCAAACAAACAATGGACAGGAGCAACCCCATGAATGCATAAGGCACCTCTAGTCTCTATGACCTTTGTGTCTCAGACATGAAGCTCAATGAAGAAAACAAAACAAAAACCAAAAAACAAACAACAACAACAAAAAGAAAACGTCTTGCTTAACACTGGCACATCACCCCTTTGGAGTCTGAGAAGCATTTATCTAAAAATGATTATACTCAGCACGATGTTTGACATCTTTCTTTGGCTTAGTAGTAAATATTCCGCATACTTTTCAATAAACAAAAATGCAAACTGGTCCTTTTCTGGTAACATCTAGCCTTAAAACCAATGCAATAGCAGAGACTTAGAGCAATGCCACAAGTTCGAATCCAGCCTGATCTACAGGGCAAGTTCCGGGCCAGGTGGAGCTTTGGAATAATAGGCTGTCTCAGAACAAAAGACAAGTAACGATAAATCGAGAAATAATAACAACACTGTAATGGGTCTGCGCAGTGAGATTTTATGTGATGGTTATTTTCTAGAACCAGCATGCATACATTGTACTTTGAATCAAATAGATTCTATATTGTACACATTTCTTTCAATGCAATGAAAAAAAAAAACCAACCAAAAACATAAACATGGAAAAATTTCAAACACCAACAAGACTCTTGATGCTATGCTGAGAGGAACTGTCTAGTGGTTAATTCTTTCCATTAACACAGACTTAAACACTTTCAACAAAATCCACCAGATGGAGCAAGGATACAGCAATACAAAGAGCCCACTTCCCCTCCCCCCCTTTTCTGGTCATAGTTTTTCCTCAACACTTTTTAATCTCTAACAAACTCCCACCACCACTTTTCTCCATATTGCAAATTCCTAAAATCTATGCTCATACACGAATTTGTTACATTTGTCCATAGACTCAAACTTTACAAAATAAAACCACTTTTA
Source organism: Micromys minutus (assembly GCF_963924665.1). NCBI lineage: Eukaryota > Metazoa > Chordata > Mammalia > Rodentia > Muridae > Micromys > Micromys minutus. The sequence continues at coordinate 18,142,193 of NC_137961.1, read as the reverse complement.
GCTAGAATGAGTTCTAGTACCAAATTCCATTCCAAAATATGCTTTATTTATCCAAATAATTCCCAGTATAGCGTATCTGTTGTAGCATCAAGGTGAATTTTAAAATTAATGTTTGATAAGGGCTCCAGGGGCATTCCTCACTCCTACCCATCCCCCACCCCACCACGAGCCTAGCATTCAATATAATTCAGTGCTGTCTAAGGCTGAAATTTGAAAAAGCAAAAATGCAACAGTGTGCTTCAAATCTCTGGACCTCAGCTCAGTGCACTTAGAAACTTCAGCACTTCAACTTAGTAAAATTATTCTTAATTATACATCTCATTAATGTTTTCAGAAAATTCCTCAACATTGCCTTTTACGTGCAAAGGTGGTACATAAAGCTGGTACACTCCAGCTGATACACTCAAAGAACAAGATGACCGCCACAGCTGGTAAAATGCTCTCAGCCAGAGCCCAATCTCTTCCCTTTGTATCACTTTGCTCTGTCCACAGATGAACAGAGCAAACTCCCCTGAAAAGCACAACTCTAGCCATTTGTCTCCCAGTTTTTCACCACCCTAAACCGCTGACCTCCGTGCCTTTCAGGGCTGCTGTCACCTGTATTCCAAAAGAAAAAAAAAAAAAAAAAAAAAAAAACTATGACTGGAGGTAAAAAAGAAAACCTAGCAAAAGTTGGGAGCTCAGGAGGCAGAGTGGGGCTTTAATGAAGAGTCTGTGGAGAACAAGTTACGAACGTTGACAGTTGCTAGAAATGTATTTTTATACTATTTTCTTCCGGTGCATATTGATGTTGAAAAGAAACTCTGAGGGGAATGCAGCAGGTCCGCTCCATAAATAGACGGGGACAAGCCTGCAGAGAGGGGCAGCAAGCAGAGGTCCTCAATACCTGTGGGTAACAGACCAGGTCAGTAGCTAGGTACACCAGGCTAGACCTTTTGACATACCCACAACTCTTATTTATATTAAGGCAAACACCTGCCGGTGAAGGATGTCCATTAGACTCTATGACAGAAGCCTAATGAAGTAGTTGGACAAACCAAATTACTGGGTGTGCAGTCACACTTTCCACTGACTACCGAAGGAAAATTGCCACCGTCCTTGCTCCCCACCCGCAGGGAGGACACCTCATCACAGCAGAGTAGAGAAAGAAGCTGCCAGACTTCTTCTGGGGAAGGTAACATCTCGTTATATCCAGGAGGTCTCCCAAATGGTTCCATCTCCAAGCGATTCTTAGAATACTTTCCCCTACGCAACGCCCCCAAAGTTGGACATATTGCTAACCAATACTATTTCTCACCACCCCCTGCTCCATCAAAGGGTGTGTCCCCACTTCCTGCTGCAAATGTTAACACTATATTCAAATTCCAAGAAAAAAAAGAGAGACCTATTCTCTAAAATCCTATAGCCTTTCTTTGAAAACACGGAATGTTCTGTTTTCATATGTGGATAAATAAATCATTTCGGAACTGTTAGTTGCACACTAAGTTATTATGAGTGAGCCTGCCCCTATAAGAGTAACACACGGGAGGTGATCACACGACACTGAAAAATGGGTTCTCAGGAAACTGAGGCCACTCTTCTGTTAGCTAACGCGTCGGAGGGGCAGGGACTGTTTCCTAGCAAGGCCACAAGTCCAAAATGGAAGAGCCACATGTTTCAGCTCTTTGAAGAGAAGGGACAGCCAGACCTATCTGTCAGTATAGAGCAGAAGGAATGAGCAAGAGTCTAGGCGCTGGCAGAAATCTCAGAGTCACAACCAAACCCCCTTCCGCACAATGCCTGCTGAAAGAAAGGAACCCAGGCCTGAACCAGCCTGACACTGGCCTTGAAAGATGTCAGAGGGCCAGGAGGCTGCAGGAGATCCTGGGGTTTCACACACTCCCTGGCTGACTGTTTTGCTCTTCAGGTAATTAAACAAGGAAGCTGGGCTGCCGGCTAGGAGCCTGACCCTGAAGCCTTGGCTCCATGGCTCTGCATATCAACTTGCTCAAGTACTGCCCGAAGCATCAATAGAACATTCTCCTTTCACTCTCTGGCATTTATTTCCTTTCTCTGCCTCTTCCAAAATCTAACCCAGAAACAATTCCTGCTGCTTACAAAAACAGCCATGCATAGATCTGAATTTATCACACGACTGAAAAAAAACAAAAAAAAAAAGAAGAAGAAAAGAAAGAAAGTCTCTCTGCCACTCCCAGAAATTAACCCTGTACATTATCCCCAAATCACGGGACTTCAGTAGAGCATCATCTGTAACAAACTCAGGACATACGTCTTAATTAAAATGGATTAAAGAAAAGCATTGAAAAACACTTAATGTTTTAATGTGTGTTTGGTTAAAGGATAAATTTTCTAATTGAGTAAATACTCCTAAAGATTGTTTCTGATAGATTAGCTCACAAACTAAATATTTATTGTAATCCCTGCAATTGTTTCAGGTCGTTGTCATTATCACAAGGAATCACCTATAATCTGTTGGATTTCACCAAGAATCAGAGTTAAACAAAAGTCTTTACTATTTCTTATGCAGAGTATCAACACTGTAGGTCATGAAGGTGAAAAGGACATCCCCCAAAAGACAAGGAAGTCTCACTGTCTGTTTTTGTATATCGAGAGATGATTAAGCACCCCAGGCCCTTCACAGAGGCTCCCTTTATTTCAAAATCCACAGAGCAAAATATTGGCAGTGAGAGACAGAGAGCAAAAGAGGGAAGAACAGGAAAGCATGCCTGCTTGTCTGTGTTCAACACAAAGAACATTAGATGAAAACAACTGGCAAGCTGCCAAATTCCTATAGAGGCAAAGAGATTCAAATAAATTGATTTCACGCATCACACTGACCTGGGATCAGTGTGCGATGCTACAATACACTCAAAGCTCCATGTGGGGCAAAGCCCATTAATGCGATTGTACCCCTATAGATCAGACCAAATAAATAAATAAATAGATAAATAAAATAAGCAGAGGTTCTTCTCGGAAAAACCAATTTTACCTAAGAATGAACTTTCCTATCCTGACATTAATGCTCAGAGGTGTATAGGGCACTGTTGATAAGGGAATCTCAAAAGGCATTGTCTTTATTTATAAAAATATGGATACTGGATTCTATGAAATATATACAAATTGGTGCTACCTAAATATCGTATCCAATATGCAGGAATGCTAAACACACAGAACTCTGCACGGTTTCCTGTCACTCTTTCCTTTCAAGGTCCTGAAAGCCAAGAGAATTTTATTTTTAATATACCAAATGTTATAATAAACCCATCTCAGAATTGTCCTTCATAGCCTGTTAGGCAAGATACCACTCCCAGCGACCCCAAACCCATCTGACACTCACAAGGACACCTATGGAAAAAGAACCACTCCAAATGCTTTCTAGAGGAGCAAGCACTGGGTTTGTGAATCAATCCTGGGGGTGCTTCAGGACCCCTGAGCTGGGTCGAGGGGTGGGTCTCAGTGGTCCAGTGTGGGTTTAGCATGCCTGTGGCTCTGATGTTCACTCCACACACCAAAACAAAACAATACAACGACAACCAAGCCACCAGAGGAGACACACAGCAGCATTCTAGTTTCCCTGGTTTCTAAGCTGGCAGTGTGCCTTGGGTTCTGTTTCCCTGCCTCAAAGTCCCCACACAAACCAGAGTCTGGCGCCTCCTCGGGCTGTTCTCACTCACAGCGCCAGCTTTTCAGCTGGTAATTCTTTGCTTTGTCTGCTTCCAAATTACAACTCCAGGAACCCAATGGATTCCAGGTGTTTGCAAATGCAAAGTGTGTGTGGTTTTTGTTCTTCTTGGCTTCTTGGATGAACTCATTTCTCAAGCTCATATTTCTATAAAGCGATCTCTATCACAAAGAGGAAGAAATAACCAGGAATACATTTTTTTTTAACACAACAGGAAAAACAAAGGAAACCTGAAAGTTTTAAGGCAGGCTGTCCTAAGCATGCTTGTTAATGGCCATGACTTTTAAGTTGCACACACACATAGAGAAAAAGAAAGCTAGAAAGGGCCTTGAAATTCTGCATGGAAACTGTGATTTTTGATGCTGGGGACTGGGATGTGCATATTATAACAAATGGATACACTATGGTGCATGAAGAAGCATGTTCCTATATTGGTTTTCCTCTCACTATGCTTTTCCACCCTGAAATGATTCAGAGCAGTCAGGCCACAAACGGATTTCGTGTGCCCGATGGAGAATGTGATTGGTGGGGGATGGGGTGAGTAGAGATGATAATTTTACGTATCTACTGAATGTGCTCAAGTTTTTAAAACCAATATCTTTTTCAATATTTAAGTGCCACTTTAGATATTTTTTGCCATATAATGTGCACCCCTATAGAGATAACAAGGCAAAACGCTGAGTTCTGTTCTGTTCTTAAATAGCTACTTTGTTCAGATGCTGAAACATAGAAAACAATTCTAAGTCAAGGATGGTTGGTCTTATTATCTTGTTTCCTTTAAGTTACAATATCGACACCATTCTTTTTCTCTGTGCAAATCTGTGGAAGTATAACCAACCAAGGATTGTCAAAATTAATGTTTAGTTACAGGAGTTCGTAAACTAGGAAAGACGAAGGAAGCCCATGTGAAAGAAATGACATCTAGGAAACACAACTGCACTCCTTGCCTTCCCCCTTTGAACTGGTATCTCTCACTACTCACATAGGAAGGGATAAAGGCATGAAGGAGGAACCAAAGGAAAAGAAATATGCATGCAGACACCAAAGTGCAGAACTTCTCCCAGAGGGATGGAAAACACTTCAGAGACTTATTTCATTTTCTGTGTTCTTAAATAAATCCTAATTTGCCAACACCTTCCTGAGAACCTTAAGGCAGTAAATCAGATAGATCTCTGTGTGGTCCACACCTACAATTCCACCATATCTGGAACGGGCCAGAGGACGGCCAAGTATTCAATGTCGCTCTTGCCTTGGTTGCCTATCTCCAACAAATGGCAAACAACAACAGCAAAAATAATAATAAGCCAGTAGGTATTCTGAGGAATTACGAACTGCATGGAACTGAGACTATGGAACAGCATCAAGCAAGGATGTTTCCAAAGCAATGACCACAGAAGCTGAGTTTCACTAGTCCTCTTTGTGGGAAGGCAGGCAGTCATACAACCTCAAATCTCTTCTGAACCACTAGAGTGCCAGCCAGGATCACACAACATTTGGGCTGCCTATCAGCTTTGTTTCAGAGCAGCTTTTTCTTATGAGTGGAGCCCCTGACCAAGCCCATTCCCAGCAAAACATGGAGCAGAGTTTGTTATGGGTTATTAACGCCTCATCCATGGTTCAGGGCAGACATTCAGAAGCCTCTAGCCAAGTAGCAGCAGACACTTAGTTTATACTTGGTGTTTTCCTCAAGTTTGACATCCCTTTCTTTCTTTCTTTCTTTCTTTCTTTCTTTCTTTCTTTCTTTCTTTCTTTCTTTCTTTTCTTTTCTTTTCTTTTCATGTCCCAACAGATAAGGATTCTGCTCAGAAATTGATGATGGCCAGCTCCAAATTATAAAAAATCAAATCCATCAGAAGAACTCACAAACTTAAAAGTACTTGTTGGCCTGTTTGGTCAACAAACTGAGAAAACACCACCTCCTTGTTACAATAAACCCAAACATTATGGTGTGCTTTTTGCTCTGCTGCTCCAAGTGTTGCCCGGTTTCTAACAGACGTGCTATGAACCATGGCAAGAAGCAGAGAAAATAAATTTGGAAGTTGATCATTTGATATCTCTAGCCCAAAACTATTAAGCAGAATTCTCACAGGTTGATTATTTCCCCACCGAAACCCACCCCCCAGAGGCTCCACACACAGAGGGGTCACAGCATCAAGACAGAGCTATTAACTGGTGCTAGAACAAGGAAACGTCTCGACAATTCATAAGGTACTGAGAGAAAACAATAGAATGATTTCTTTTCTAATACAGAAAGTAAATGGCAAAATCAAAATATGTATTTGGTCCTTACCTTGACAATATTCAAAGTTCGCCTTTTCCCGGCAGTCCCCTATCACTACACTCAGTGTTCTCCAAGTGTTTCTTTTGACAGATATCATTCTCCAGCAAGCGCTGTGCTAATTTCCTCTGCTGCTCAGACTGGGACCCAGATAAGTTCACCAGCCCACAGATCAATCTTTTCTATTGACAACAACAAAGGGGAGGGAAAGAAAATGCACACATCACAACCAGGCTAAAGCATCCCGCCCATCTATTTAAATGATAACCAGACCAGCTCTGTGTTTAAGAAACAGATACATGCTCTTCTATATTGTAGCAGAACTCCCCACTTCCTCAGTTCCTGTAAGAGGTATTCCGGGACATGCTGAACCTGCCAATCATCTGACTCAAAGATGGACACTTTCTGAACGCCGATGCCCTTTTAAGTTGGTTTTCAAAGTATACACCAGTCAATACATTAAAAGGGCATGTTAGACTTTACCAATTTCCAAATAAAATAAAATAAGTATTAACTAGCAAGACATCGCCTCTTTACAACACTTATTGGCATTGTATGTTTCATTTTGTAATTTAAATGTTCTTTCAAAACAAAATTTCCACACTCTCCTTGTGCCAGAATCTCACCGTTGTCATTATTAGTTACAATACTTGAAAACAATTGAGGATCGTGAAGAATAATCTTTAGGTAATTTGGCTACTTTCAAAATTCATAATGCTAGATAGATGTGTGTGAAACCTGTAATCTGAGCAAACAGGAAACTGAGGCAGGAGAATTGCAAAGAAATTGAATAATGAATCCCAGACCAACCTAAGCCAGGGAAAAAGAAGTAAAGATTTTGAAAAAGAAAGAAAAGAAAAAATCTTAGTCAAGAAAACCAGTGGACAGTTCTTCTCAGCCCATAAATCTCTCCTGCTTTCTTCTTCTATACAGTTCAAACTTTCTCATTCTGTCTCTAAACTGGCAACTTTCAAATTGCTTTCTTCATCCATATTCTGGGCCCGCTACTCACCTATGACTGTTAAGAACACTAGTATAAATCCCCATAATAAAACACCATGATTTTCTATTTAATTCCTATGATCTATAAGTGCTCAAGAAATGCACATACACATTAAGAAGGAATTCAATAAATACAAAAGAATATAACTCCAGAAAAGCAATTTCAAAAATTATTACCATAGATGATCCTGAATTTTTAGACTAATTTCTTCTGAGAGATTTAAGTTAGCAAATGCATTCGTGTAAACAGCTCCTTAAACTGTGGGCTGCAACCCCATGTGGGGTCACTTAATTGAATGTGGGGGTCATGAAAAAGTAGGCAGCAGTAAAAGGCTTCCAAAAGGAGTACAGCCAACAGTTAATTAAGAACTCAAAATGGCCTGAACTGAGGTGTTTCTGTGCAATGATCTAGCACAGGGCTTCCCTGCCACCTTGGTTCTGAGCACACAGGATGTGCCCTGTGCGAGGTGCAGACTATCCCATAATGCCAGTAGCTGCTGCCTGGGCTTTCTCAGCTCAGATCAGAGACTGCTGCATATGAACTGCAGGGTTGATACTGGAGATATGGGGTTTTCCGATCTTCTAGAAACATCAGAAGGGTTTAATTACAGAAAACAATGACTTCATAGTTTGCAATGTATCAAATTAGTGTGTCCTTGGAATGGATGTTGGAGTTGATGGGTTGCATTTGAAAAGAGAAAAAAAAAAAATTAACTGAACTTTGGCTTAGAATAAGGGCAGACTTTTTTAACAGTTTCTGAAATGGGTATAAACAAAAATTTGTCATTCTGGGCTTTGAATTTATGTGTTCTATGTACCGAATATCAAAAACATTTATGTGCTCTGAAAAATTATTGATGATGCATAGCACCCTGCAAAGGTAACTGCTCAGCCACAGTTAACTGTTGATGTCACAAAGTTGCTCATGTAAAAATGTATTAGGCAGAAGGGGTCATGTGTAAAACTGTTTAAGTAGCCCTGCTCTGATATACTTCAAAGAAGTATTCTATTAAAGTTTCTGTGTCTTTTATATACCACCACGTGGCTCTGCTGTGAGCCAATGGTTGACTGGTTCTTTATTTTAAAAATGAGATGGATGGATGGATAGATAGATAGATAGATAGATAGATAGATAGATAGGTAGGTAGATAGGTAGGTAGATAGGTAGGTAGATAGATAGATAGATAGATAGATAGATAGATAGATAGATAGATAGATGATAGATGGATGGATAGATGGATGGATGGATAGATAGATAGATAGATAGATAGATAGATAGATAGATAGATAGATAGATAGATGAAGAAACATACAAATTAAGGGAGATGTGTTACTGGATATCCCTTGTTTGAGAACTGTCTCAAAGAGCATTAAAGACAATCAGTTGAAAAACTGAAAACAGTCGATTTACTATGAAAACTAATAATTTTATTGAAAATGACAAAGGAAATACTTCAAATTGAAAGTAACAAAGACACATTAGATATTTATATATTATTTGCTATCGATTATGTTATATATCATACATATTTATAATATTTTCAGATTATTTAGATACTCAAATACTGTAGGTGGGGGATGACCAGCCAGGACAAATGAAATAAACACAATTATTAGTACTAAGTAGAACTACATCTGGAAGATAAAATGAATTTCTTTGTAAAACAAGATTTGTTATTTCCCATGCTTCTGTGCCAAGGCAGCAAACAAACGAACATAGGAACAAATAAACAAATAGAAGCTTAATAAAATATTGCTCAAAAAACAAGGTGGACAGACTTTTAGATTTCAGCAGTGATAGATGATAATTTTTGGCTGCAACAACTGTCAACAAAAGACATCAGAGAGAAATCGTCATCAAAAGACATCAGCTCATGGTTTCTGGTATGTCACTATGGGACACAGCTGACTGTCTCCTCTGAGTGAGGGAAGCTGAGAAAACCAACTCTGGCACTGGTCTATTTTTTATGCAGAGTTAGGTCAACTTTTAACAAAAGGTAGTCAAGAATTATGAGATCAAGTACTGAGGTACGCAAAGTTATCATGAAGAACAACCTCTGAGAGACAAACTACAAGGTGAAGAACAATAGTTCGGGACAGAACACAGTGTTACACTTCTGAATTTCACCTCTAGCATCTGTTTTAAGGAGGACTCTGAAGTGTATGATTACCGAACATTCCCAATGTACACGTTTGTAATCTTTAAATGTCAACAGAGTAGGCAAATGCACACTCAAAGGCCACAGAATGTAAAGTTAGAGATATAGACCAGCACCTGTCCATTAGCTGTCTGCTAGATGAAGCACGGCACCATTAACAGCATTTTCAAAGGAAGAAAGGTAGAGAGAAAGGGAGAAGGAAGGGCAAGGGAGACAGAGAGAGAAACAGATGGAGAGATAGAGACAGAGTGATGAAGAGAAAGCTAATCTCTGGACTTGGGACTATAACTGTGTCTCGTATATCCAATATATTAAAAAAATATCTTCCCATATGAAATGGTAATAAAATGAACAACAGTCATAAACATTATGGCATGTATGTTCAGAATATGTGTGTACTGTGTATGTATTCTACAGTAAAGTTTCTATCACACCTCAACAGCAGCAAAATTGCAAATTTTCCCTTTATCTCTAAGAATTTCTTTGTTTAATCCTCAGCCCTCAAATGCTCAAAACCTCTTCCCAGGGGGAACACCCTGGGAGGAAAGTTTGAAAGCTGAGCTCCACCAAGAGTAGAGTGCCTCAAACAATTTGTAGTTCTACGGGAGTGTTATTAAAAACGCACAACGTGCTGTATTACCATGGAAATTGTGGAAAACATACATTCCCAAACAAATATTACTTTTTCTCAATGGTATGAAGTAATGAAAAGCACATGTTTGAATCTGCCATCCGTGCAGTGGTTCAAGCTGCAGCTAATAGAAAATCCAGAGACCGAACTCTGCTATATAAAGGATTCTTGTTACAGAAATATAATGTGAAAACCAGATGCAGACAGAAAACCTTAATCACAGATGGGAATGCAATCACTGGCATACAGAATACGTTTTTGATCAATCTTAACCATATGCTCAATGTATTTATTTTCTAAGGAATGCAATAACTCGAGAGAACCTTCTATTTGAATTCAGTTAACCTCATATTTATAATACTTTCATCTTACTCCCCCATCCCTTCCCTGTGTACACTGAGCCAAGCTTTTAAAAGGAAGAGCTGCTGGCCTTGGCAAATCATTCTTGTATCAGTTTATCCTTCAAAAATTTAATAGGATGTAAAGACTCCACACATCAAAATCAAGCTCAGAAGAAATGATGTGCAGCTGTCTGATGCAGTATCGCTCAACCACTGCCAGGAAACCTTTCACTGCCTGAATGCATTCTCGAGAGACTTCTATCCACATCTAAGGAAGTTTTTCTTTTAGAAAATAATATATGATTATTCGGGGGGGGGGAGGGAGCATTTACACATACTTGCTTTATCTATCAACCCTGATTGATTAAACTTTAACTTTTCTTGACTGAAAACGTTTCCTAGGATGAAGAACATGCATTTTCAGGAACGAGAACACAACTGGCTTTTGGTTTATGAAAGGGACCTACTATACCTAAGGAAACAGGACCCTGTTGTGTTACCGCACTCAGCAGGGCTTGGCATTCTCCTTTGGAGGCCCTCTTGCCATGGCCCTGAATCTGAAGATGATGGCAGAATTTAGTGCTTCAATCCAGACTACTGACTACTCATCCTCCAATGGGATGATGCTGGATGTGGCTTTTTGCAGCATCCCAAGCCATAGGTCCTAAGAACTACATTTTAACATCCCAGTTCCACAAGCTTCCTTTGCGTACACTCACAATACTCTCCTCCTTACTACTAACTACCCACCTGATATACTCACACAAACACACAGTCCTTACTCTTGCCCCATCATCCAAGACCCTATCCCAAACTCCAGGTCTTAGCCTTCTCTTCAACCAGGGCTTCAGAGGATGCCTCTGAACTACATATATTTGCAGACAGAATACTTCATCTCTTTTCTACAGCTTGGTCCACTGCCCTTGAGAATCTTCCCACTGGGGGCACAGATAGATCCTTCTTAACACTCAGCTCTCCCTCTGGTACTCATCTCCTTGGAAACAGTTTCCAAGCCACAGGAAGTGGCATCCTTTTAAAGTTGTTTTGTAGTTGTCTTCCTTATCTGACACCATAGGATACATCCCATTTTATGCATCCCTCTGCCACTCCCAAGTCCTGAGAGACTTCCCACCTGTGTTTCCTGTCACCCTGTCTTCCATATTTCACATTGCACCCGACACATTAAAAGCACATCCAGAATAAAAACAAAATCAAACAAGTGAACCCACCCAATGAAGTTCCAAGGTGGCCCAATTCACACCTTAAGACTTTGAGGAGTCTCCCCACCCCCAGCAGCTTTGGGTCAGGTGACCTTTCAGTACTCTTGAGATTGCTACCCCATCACCACCTCTGTCACTTGTGGTTACCTCCTTCCTGCTAGATGCTCTTTCACAGCACATACCATGTGTGCTCTACAGTCATTGACTCTGCCAAACTTAGGCAAGGCAAGCATGTCTCTGGAAGCCCTTGGACTTCACTCCCCTTCCTCTGCCCTGCTAAAAAACAATAAATTATATTCCTGAAGCTAGCCACAAGGCCTTTCCCCTTATGTGGCCATTTCCTCATCCTGAGCCTAACTACCAAGAGCCAACCACCAAAGTTTTTTTTTCTTCTGTCTTTAGATATTTTTATTTTTTTTTCTGGTATGTCCAAAGTTCACTGGGGTATACAGTTCATATGCCGTATGTAGTATCTAGTTGCATTTAGTCCATGTGTAATTTAAAAAATACTTGTATTTTAAAAAATTTTCAGAGCAGTATACATTGTATTTAATTAGTATCATAATACCTTGCACTTAACAACTTAACATTTTAAATAAGTTTTCTTAGAATTATAATGAGTGTACTGTCTCTTGTACGTAAACAGACACACACACACACACACACACACACACACACACACACACACACATGTTCTTCTGTAACCCAGAAAGTACTCAAACTTTCAGCAGTCTTTCTATATAAGACTCCCAGGTTCATGAGTTAGATTTTTACATTTACTCTCTTAAAGTAGAGCAATCAGCAATCAGGAGTCCCCTTTGGCTCACCAATAACATACCCAATTAAAATTAAATACCTTTATAAACCACCATTTTCTGATGTGCCCTGTCTGTCTCTTCTCTAAACAAAGACAGTTCTTTGTCCCCCAGGGACAAATACCCCACCTCTGTTTCCACTGTTCTCTTCTTCTTCTCCCTCATTCTCTGTCTCCTGAATTTGTATCTTCCTCCCTGTCCTCTGTTTCTCTGGGGCAAACAAAATCTCCTTTGTGTTGAGAATTTGGTCTTGGGGGTCCCAAGCCTATACTCTTCCTTACAGTCAGAGTCCAAGATATGGATGACTTAGACCTATAAGGGCCAGCACTATCACCAACCCAGAACAAAGAATTGTTCAGGATAGTGGCAGTTCATGCCCACATAGCCTCTGTTGGTGAGTCTTGACTAGATAAAGAGAAGTCTTGGGATGGGTAAAGAAAATGCAGTTCTATGTGTGTCTGAGAAAGCATTACCAGAAACTTTTAGCATCTGGGATAACAACTGACCGTGGTAAGGAGCAACCTGCCCCCAATAGGATGTGGGTGCAGAAGAAACAAACTCGAAAGAATGAACCATTGGGACATCTGGGGCTCACTTTCTCTTGTCTTCTCTGCTTGACATATATCTTCCCCCATGTGCTCCCATCGCTGGGATTATTTTGTTTTGACACAGGCCAGTAAAAGTAGCTGGCCGCCTCAGGAATAAAAGCTTGGAAACAGAGAACCAAAATTAACCTCTCTTGCTTCCAACTGTTTCTCTTGGCTATTTGTCACAGTAACAGAATATGAACCCAAAGTTAAAGGCAGCCATTTACTGTAGCAAGTTTCAGGCACAGAGTTCTTTTAGTTTGTTAGGAAGGAGACCTTATCTCATTCTGTCTGTGCCTTCAGACCTTGTACTGGTGATGCGCACCCATTCAAAGAATGAGTGTGAATTTATGACTATGGTCAGTTGCTTTGCTCCACACGAAAAAGGAGACAGTCCCAAGAGAATGCTGCCTCTTAGTCCTTGCAATGACCTCTGCCCTCAAGACTTTGCACACACTGAAGCATGGTCACTGAGGTTAATACCACCTCAGACATGGTTTCCAAGCTGTGAGAATTCATATCACTCCTACCCTGCCCATCATTCTAGCTTTGTTTCCTTTCAGCAATGTATCTGACACAGTATGGGCACATCTTGCTGTCTTCTTTATTAACTCTGTCCTTCTTACTCACTTCGTCTTTATCTTATCCCCATCCTTGGCATTACACTTAACACAAAGCAGTAATCCAGAATAAAAAGAGTTGCCCAAATGGACCCAACTAAAGTGGTATCACAGTGGCTTCAGGTTCAGGTCTTGGGGCTCCTGCAAACCTTTCCCTACCTGCCATATGATCTTTCTGTGGTCCTCAAACTGATATAGCATTCTGGTCTTTCTCAGGCTTGGCCACAATCTCCCTTTTAGATGCTGTGTATAAAAGAGCCTTTCCCCACCTTTATTATATAGTCAAAGGCTATGATTCTGATCATTAAAACAAACCAAAAAAAAGGTAGAGAGTTACCACTGTACTGATAGAACTGAGAACTATTACTAACTGCAGTAGTTATCAGGATGCAGGTAAACACTTTGAAATAACAAAGAAAACAATACTGCTAATGAATGTATTGTGATTTATTTTCTCCCCTATAATTTCATCTATGAAAGACCATCTCTGGAGGATAAAAGAGAGAATCAATTATTTCCAAAGAGTAGCTCCTTCAAATAAAGGTACTTGATCCCTGCTGGCAACCTGCACTTAAAAAAAAAAAAAAGGAGATTCTGGAAATTTCTGCATCTGGATCTGACCTCGCCTCTGTCAAGAGGATTCTACAACCACCCAGCAACAAACATGGTCTTGACACAGGTACCCCTTGTTAGTTTATCATACAGAATACAAAATCACCATCACCACCACCACCTCAGAAACTTGCAGTGGTGGGGTATTTTCAAACCTTAAGTAATAACTTTTCCAAAAGCAATGAAAAGCCTTGTTTTCTATTGATGGTGTAATTCTCACCTGCGGCCTGTGTGGCTACCCCTATTTACAGGGCTGTTTCTAGCTGGTTAGATTTAAGGATCTCCAGGAGAGTGGTAATAAGCCCTGGCCCAGTGGTGATGCCTTAAAGCAATGAAGTCAGCTCTTGACCAATACCACACATGCAGAATCATGTGAAGTTGGCCTAGTGAGGTGTCTCCCATCTTGGGGGATGGGGTGGGAGAGTTTAGTAGCAGAGAAAAGAGAATTGTCACTCTGCTGACTTTCTTCTTCAGCACTGATATTCAGTTTAGGGCCTGAGCCCCTAATATGTTACTGTTTATTCCCAGCAGGCCTTCCTTCCTCAATTAATCCTCAAAAAAAAAAAAAAAAAGTCTGCCTCATTAATGCACTAGGCATTTCTCAATCCAGGCTGACGAAATTAAGAATCACAGAGGGTACTGTATTTTTAGCCACCTCTACACAACATACAAGCCAAAATACAGCTGCAACTGAAAAGAGAACACAATAAAAAAGGGACCAAGGTGGAGAGAGGTGGGACAAGAAAACAAAAGACTTGTTGTTGAAACCAAGTTTGTTCTTTACTTTTAGCCATTAAATGTTTCCAGAAAAATTTCAGTAAATGACTTGAGCTCAAGGTGTGAGCTTTTTCACTATTTAATAAAGCACCAAAAAGGACCCCAACTGTTCAGTCCATACTCCCACCCTGAAGGGGCCAGTGAACCAGCTACATCTCATGAAGAGATTCTATCAGGAGAGAGGCCATAGACTCAAAGGGAATCATTCCACAGGAGGCTGAGGAGAAGGTAAAGGGGACCTAATCTCACTCAGTCCTCAGAAGGCACACAAGCAGCCCAGGAACCAAGCACAGTCACCTGAGGCTTGGATAAGGCAAAGAGAGAAAAGCCAGGCTATGGCCAGGTACATGCCTATATCTCCAAAACCAAGCAGAGCCAATCAATACTTTCTAAGTGGAAGAATGACCACAAAAGAAGTAGACTAGGGGTTTGTAGAAAATGGGGTTGACAATGCAATTCTATACTAGGGAAGCCCAGAAGCCCAGAAAACACCAGTCTTGATGTACCTATTATCCCCATCAACTTTGCCATGTTCTTTGAGGACATGCTGTTGTGGTCTGGGTGAGTACAGTTTCTTAAGAAAAGAAGCAGGATAAGTAAGAGGGCTTTGTGAACCACGCCTCCTCTCTGAGACATTCACCTACCTGCCCAAGGACAGTCTAGGGCAGGGAAGGAATTGTCACACTGCGGCCTCTTCTCTGCAGTAGGTGACTGCCACCAAAGTTGTGTTACAAACTTGGTACCTAAGCACCCACTTCTTCAGACCGTGGGCCTCTCTAGTGCAAGATTGCAGTCAGTTTCTTGCAGGAATGCCACAGCTAGAGCTGCATGCAAGTTTTGAGCACGCATAGCAAGCAGAGCACACTCTTTGCTGGTCTCATTTAACCACATACCCCCCAAGACGACTCTCAGACAAATAACATAATAACATGATTGCCCTTTAGAAAAAGGATTGCTTGATGGTGAAGTTCTGTGGATCTTTTTTTTTTTAACTATGAAAATTCATTTCTACCAAGCATAGTTGATAACAGAAGAGAAAAACTCATCCAAAAATCAATTCTGGTAGATCTGATCAAAGCTCAAAAATGGAGATAAACAAGGTGTTTTCAAATTAAGCAGCACTGGACAAGGCCTTGACATGATGTGTTCTTGTGTTTTATTAACTCCCACACTTTCTATGCATGGGGTATAGTATGTAATCATACATTTTAAATGTGTAAGAAGGTAATGTTTCTATGAAAGGTGATTTTAAAGATAGTTGAAAATAAAAATTAAAAAAAACTCCAATTTTTCTAAGTAACTATCGCATTTATAGGGACACAGAAGAATGATATTCCCCTTGCAAAACTAGCAGTGTGTTTTTATAATAAACATCTTTATTAAAAATACAGGCAATTAAGAATAAGGAATATGACATAATAAAATACATTTCTTAATTAAATGCATTGCATAAATACAAATATTAAGGTGAGAAACAACACAGGAAAGCATTTGATATATAATCACAGATGACCAAGAACAACAAGAAACTATCCTAAAACTCAAAAGTTCTATGATCAATATCCAAATAGCTGGTGTATTGTCACTATACACGTGGCATTATGTTTGCTATGCTATACTTTATGAATAATTCTCATGACAGCTTTTCAGGTTCTGGCAGCCATGGTGATTATAAAGAAGGCTGGATAAAAAAAATTACTGCCAAAATTCAATATACCTTTCTGGGTTAATTCACTGTAATATTTCCAGCTACTTCCATATCTTAATCGATATGTAACAACATGACCTTACGAATTTTACTCTAAAAGTCCTCATGGGTGGACTGGATTTTTGGTTGTTATTTTTTTGGGGGGGGGGGAGGGGAACAGGCTGTGTAATAGCCTGGGCCTAAATTTATCCCTTGGCTTCTGTGTGTGGGACCCAAGAACGATCTACCATATCGGGATCATAAGTAGTTTTAATGGCAGTGCTATATCTTCCAATACTAAACTCTCTTAACTGGGGGGAGATACAGAGTGATTTAATAATAAATGTATAATGCTTATTACCTTTTTTTGCCTTTTAGAATATCTAAAGAATTATTCTACTTTTCTACTAGGAGGCCTCCATTTGAAAGTAGAAGCTATGGTGCACACATGCTACTATGGTGCACACATGCTACTATGGTGCACACATGCTACTATGGAGCACACATGATACTATGGTGCACACATGCTGCTATGGTGCACACATGATACTATGGAGCACACATGCTACTATGGTGCACACATGCTACTATGGAGCACACATGATACTATGGTGCACACATGCTACTATGGTGCACACATGATACTATGGAGCACACATGCTACTATGGTGCACACATGCTACTATGGAGCACACATGATACTATGGTGCACACATGCTACTATGGTGCACACATGATACTATGGAGCACACATGCTACTATGGTGCACACATGCTACTATGGAGCACACATGATACTATGGAGCACACATGATACTATGGAGCACACATGATACTATGGAGCACACATGATACTATGGAGCACACATGATACTATGGAGCACATATGATACTATGGAGCACACATGCTACTATGGTGCACACATGATACTATGGTGCACACATGATACTATGGAGCACACATGATACTATGGAGCACACATGATACTATGGTGCACACATGATACTATGGTGCACACATGATACTATGGTGCACACATGCTACTATGGTGCACACATGATACTATGGTGCACACATGCTACTATGGTGTACACATGATACTATGGTGCACACATGCTACTATGGTGCACACATGATACTATGGAGCACACATGCTACTATGGAGCACACATGATACTATGGAGCACACATGATACTATGGTGCACACATGATACTATGGTGCACACATGATACTATGGTGCACACATGATACTATGGAGCACACATTAACTATGAAGCACACATGCTAACTATCTGTTGATTGTAAAGGTATAAAAAGATTACTTTCTATTTCTAGCAACCATATTTTAATGCATATTTGTTCTTGCTTATAGGAGACTTGAAAAGCATTGCTGCATGAAAATGTCTTTAGTCTACAGACAACGCACAGCACATTAAAGAGATAAAGCTAGGTTCAGAGACCTCGCAGAAACACTACTCTCGTTCAGAAGAGCACAGAGTCAGGAATCTGAGATGTGTTCATTTCAAAGATTGTCCCCATTCCTGTCAACTAACCCTCACTATCCCAGCCTCCTTACCCTCTCACCACTATGCAATGTCAGAGCTGAAAGAAGTTTTATAAAGTATCAAGGACCAAACCTCAATGCTTGTCATACAAAAAAAACATGGAAAGCAGAGGTAGCTTTTGCAGTAAGGGAGACTGAAGGCTCATCAGGCCTCATTACCTGCAACTCTCCGGAGTAGCCAGAAGACATCTACAGAGAGAAAGGTCACAACCTTCTGAAAGAGGTTCAGGGAGACAAATCCATGAGAGGGACAAGACCCAAAAGAAAGCACTTGTGTGACCCAGGCCTACCACTTGGTAGCCCCCATCTCCTGTCTCCTCCTACTCCAGATAGCTGGAACCTTGAGAATTCCTTTGACCAAAGGATATGCAAATAACTCCCCAGCTCCTTTCTGACGCAGGAATGCCTTGACTCTATAGTAGGGTGGAAAGACTGCCCCTTAAACAAGCAGCCAAAGAAATTCCCAAGTTGTAACAAGCTAAATGCACTGGACTATTGACCTGGTTAACCTTTTCCCTCTACAAATCCCTCTCTATCCATCCACAACTTCTGCATCTGGTTCTTCATTGCCATCCTCTTGGCCCAACTATGTCACCTTTCTACAGTATCTACAATCTAAACTGCTGCAATGAGGGGCCCAGAGCTGTGGCTTACTGATAGAATGTCAGTTTAGTACGCACAAAGCCCTGGATTCAATCCCCCCGCTAGCAAACAAAGCAATAAACCACAATAAATGTGCTGATATAAGCAGTGAAGATCATTTGATGCTCTTCCAGAGGACAAGAATTCAGTTCCTAGCTCCAGTTTGCTTACAAATACCTGCAACTCAAGCTCCATGGGATGCAACAATTTCCTTTGGTCTCTGCCTACACACTCATACACAAATACATATATATGCAGCACACAACACAGACACACATACAACATACACTCACATAGACACAGACATATATACATACACACAGAGAAATAAGAATAAACCCCACTTATTAAACTATTTAGTTAATAATCTAGGTATACTACTATCACTGCACCTATTTAACCAGTCTCAAAAGGGTGTGATATTCAGTGGGGACCAAGCCCACTACCTGCCCAAAGTGTCTTCCTTCCAATCTGCCTTAAATACAATAGGCATTACCATCTTACTTTAGATTCCCTTTCAGGGGGACACACTTCACTTTTCATTGGTCACCCCAGGAAGTGCCTTTACCAGGGTTACATGGTTAGTGTGGGACTCATAAGAAATCAGCCTTAGGTCTCATGAGCTGCCTCTCTCTTCTTTTATTACTCTTTATTTTCTTTCTAGAACCTTCTCCCTCCTCCCTTGTGGAATCTGAAAGCTTAGCTTGAACATATCAACCCACGGAGACTCGTCACATTTCTTTTTTGCTTTCCATCTTTTCTGACCCCATCACCCCTCTTGCTTAAGAAAACTATGAGAAGTCATGGCTTCTGTACTGCTCTCCAGGGGAGGTCAGGTGTGGATCTGTCTAAACAATTCCAGCTAGAGACGAGAATGCCACGGTGAGCAAGCAAACCAAGGGATCTGGAGAGTGTAAAAGACAGTGTGTATCTGACAGACCCTAAAAGGTTGGGAATTCTAAATCACTTAGAAACACTTACACAAGGGAAGGTTTGTAGGTCAGTCTGACAAACTCCCAGTTCCTGCTCCCTATTTATTATTATTATTTCCTATTCTTCCATGTGCGCTTGCTTGTCATTGTGTATATAACATACTCATAGACTCCGAAGATAAACTAGCAGCCATTCAGGCTCTGTCACATACTCCTTCTGTCTTGTGGTCAGGGAAAGAGATGGAGAACTTCTACATGAACCGACCATGGACAACCAAACAAGATGACAAATTTTCTAAGACTCTGCTGAAAGCATCAGTGGTACCAAGCACAAGGCTCAAAGTGATAGGAAGTGTTCTCTGCAGTATGCTAAGCTAGTGCCTTGGCATCTTTATCAGTGTGGGCTCTTTGTGGGACCACCATCTGTTTGCCTGTCTACAACATTAAAGCTCTAGTCTTCTGAGCGCTACTAGCTGAAGTCCTGAGAGTCACTCCCAACCCCCAAACACTCTTCATAAAAAAATCTCACAACCAACCACTTCCACTACCTTGTCACCAGAACACATTGCTTTCCTCCCCTACTCTTCCATGTTTCCCCTCATATTATCAGTAGATTGCCAGTTCCTCAACTCCTTTATAGTTTTCCATGATATCTTCTAGGAATATGTTGTCTAATATATCCTTACACTTCATCCAAACCAATGGGCCAAGTTTTAAGGAAGAACTCACTGCATCTCTATTTCAAAGATATTTTCCTTTATGACAAGGAGTTTCCATTTAGTCTCGCACTGAACTTTGAACACCAGTGAAAAATATCCAATGGCCTATGAAGTAAGTGACTCCCATGACTTCCATTTGTGATACAAATTGAAAGGGGCCATTTTCTCAAGCCCTACCAACCAATGAACTCTTAGCAAATAGCAAAAGTTTCCTGGATGATAGCAAAGTATTCACCTTAATCCTACCCAACAAATGCAATTGTTCCTACTTGTCAAAGAAACCTAATCCTGCTTTATGATTAGCAATTTTACAAATTAAAAATACAAATGACAAGCTCCAAGTATCTGTACTTCGATGTCCATTGATTTTTATAAGTAGGTGCCTTAGTCAGGGTTTCTATTCCTGCACAAAATATCATGACCAAGAAGCAAGTTGGGGAGGAAAGGGTTTATTCAGCTTATACTTCCACATTGCTGCTCATCACCAGAGGAAGTCAGGACTAGAACTCAAGCAGGTCAGGAAGCAGGAGCTGATGCAGAGGCCATGGAGGGATGTCACTTACTGGCTTGCTTCCCCTGGCTTGCTCAGCCTGTCCTCTCATAGAACCCAGGTCTACCAGCCCAGGGATGGCACCATCTACAATGGGCTGGGCCCTCCCCCCTTGACCACCAGCTAAGAAAATGCCTTACAGCCAGATCTCATGGAGGCATATCCTCAACTTAGGCTCCTTTCTCTGTGATAACTGCAGCTTGTGCCAAGTTGACACAAAACCAACCAGTACAATTGACCCCTTGTCACCTTGACACACAAACAAATCAATATTAAGCTTCAACCCTTACTTTCTTGTTCATCCCCAAGATCTAGATAACCTTAAGAATCCCACAGTCTTTACCAATTCTTACATTTAAAAATTGCAATCTTTTTTACAATTTAAAGTCTCTAAACTGTAGGCTCCAGTTCTTCCATCAAGAGGGAAAGCTATCAGGGCACAGTCACAGTCAAAGCAATCTCTAGCCATCCAGTATCTGGGAATCCATTTACGAACTTCTGGGCTCCTCCAAGGGCTTGGGTCACTTCTCCAGCTCTGCCCTTTGTAGCACACACTTTGTCTTCTAGGCTCCAGCTGCCTGTTCTCCACTGTCGCTGCTGTTCTTGGTGGTCATCTAATGGTACTGGCATCTCCAAAACACCACTGTCAGTCCTGGAGCACTAAGTGCCACTGAGGATGCACCTTCACCAATGGCCTTCCATGGCCTCTCACAGTGCCGAGCCTCAGCTGCTCTTTATGACCCCTTCATTCCTTCAAAACCAGTACTACCTGGGTGACTCACAAATTACCAAGTCCAGCCACAGCATGAGGTACAACCTTGGCTATCTCTGGAACACAACCTCTTTGTGCTCTCACAAAACAGTTCCCAGAAGGTTTCACCTCAGTGATGCTGGTCTCTTCTTAATCACCACTAATTTCTGAGCTCCAGCTGACCAGCATCAATAGTCCCAGTAATGCAAAGGTCTTGCTTTAGTATTTCTCATATCTTGTTAATCACAGTTGATTCTTCAGCCCCAGCTAACCAAAAGCAGAATCTTCACAACCAAAGCAGCAACAGCCCTGATCAAAGAGTCTTTAATCTTCCCTCTGAAATTTCACAAGCCAGGCCTCCATCTTCTGCACTGTTCTCAACATTATCTTCCAAGCTCTTACAGAACATCCCACAGAGTTCTTAATATCCCAATGGCTCTTCTAGCTCAAAGTACCAAAGTCCTTCCACAGTCCTCCCCAAAACATGATCAGGTTGTCACAATAATACACCACTCCTGATACCAATTTTTCTTAGTCAGGGTTTCTAGGGTTTCTATTCCTGCACAAAATATCATGGAGAAGCAAGTTGGGGAGGAAAGAGTTTATTCACCTCACACTTCTATATAGCTGTTCATCACCAAAGGAAGTCAGGACTGGAACTCAAGCAGGTTAGGAAGCAGGAACTGATGCAGAGGCCATGGAAGGATGTCACTTACTGGCTTGCTTCCCCTGGCTTGCTCAGCTCGCTTTCTTATAGAACCCAGGTCTACCAGCCCAGGAATGGTACCACCCACAATGGGCTGGGCGAGGGATGGCTCCACCCACAATGGGCGGGGCCCTCCCCCCTTGATCATTAGTTCAGAAAATGCCTTACAGCTGGATCTCATGGAGGCACTTCCTCAACTGAGGCTCCTTTCTCTGTGATAACTGCAGCTTATGTCGAGTTGACACAAAACCAGCCAGTACAGCAGGCAACAAATCCTAATCAACATGCTGATGGTAATCACTACATTTTTTTAATTTTTTAGACAAAGCATGTGGTCAAGTTTTCAGGTTTTAAGACGTATTTAAACAGTTAAGTATCAGTTCCAGCCCACAATGTTACTTAAAGAGGCTATTTTCTACATGTCCCAAGTGACTCACATCCAAGCTTTGAGGTATGGAATATGGATGCCTGCTAATCACATCCAATCTCCATCCATACTTCAGTCTTCGGTCCTGTACACGGCCACTGTCTTGCCCAGTGACTGTGAAGGAAGAGCATGAAGCCTATCTCCTTTTGACAGATGCTCCTCCTTACTTTCATAAACTGATCCATTCTCCTTTACTGTCCCTGAAAAGGGGAAGGTAATGACTAACACTCCACACAGTCACCTAATGTCCAAGATGGCTCTGAAAGCCTAGCTCCCTCTTTCCAGTGCTTTTTCTCTTTCTGCAGGTAGGAGGAGAGCCAGTGGACCCTACTATAATGCATCTCCCATCAATATAAAGACAAATAGCGCCCCTCAAACCCATTGTCAACCATACACAGTATGCTTGTATATAAAGCCCCAAACCCATTCCTGGTATCAGCCATTCACATAGCAGACAGCCTTATCTTATCTCTGAGGAATTCATCTGAAAACTGGGATAACTCTTAACCTACCAACAAAGTCAGGCAAAACTGAAAGGACATCTATCCCTTGGCCTCTCAGGGCACTACAGATCCACATGAGGTCCTTTTTCTAACATAAAGTGCTATATGAAACCAGTTACACTCTTAACTTCTCTAGAGTACAAGATGCTAGTAAATCTTTCTTCTCCTAGCTGGGAATGGTGTATGTCTACAGCCAACTCCAAGTCTTAAGTAACTGAGGCAGTCCAGCCTAGGCTACATATGGGGTAAATCTGAGCTACATGGAGCTACCTTATTCAAAACTCTGTAACAATGCCTTTTCCTCTTAACTGTCAAACAGAACATATGTTAAGATAACAGAACAAGGGATAAGGATATAAAGCAGCCGACTGGGCAGGAAGAGGCTGTGACCATGAGCAAACATCTGTCCCAGAATGTTAGCTCAAAAAAGTAAAAAGGAACAGAAAAGCTACTCACAAGCTGCAGTATAAGATGGGGCAGATGAGTGACATCACATTTAAAGATGGTGACATGCACACTGACACATATTTGGGTCTATCCCTGGATATGATAGCAGGGAACAGTTGCCTCCTGCTCAGTGTGACACAAGGTGGAGTAAGTAAGTAAATCAGTGTCTGCTAAGGCAACTTCAAAGGTTGGCATTCAGAGAATAAGGCCCTAACTAACAGAACTCCAGCACAACAGGGAAACCTCAGTCTTTAAAACCGGAAGTCAAAGAAAAGCATAGTAAGGCACACCTTTAATCTAAGCACCTAGGAGGCAGAGGCAGGCAGATCTCTGAGTTCAAGGTTACTCTGATCTACATAGTGAGTTTCAGGACTGCCAGTTATATAGTGAAGCCTTGACTAAAGAAAAAAAAAAAAAACGAATTAACTAATTAATTCAAATAAAGAAATAAAAGTATGATCAAAAGTAAAGCCAGAAAAGCAGCTGTGGCTAGTCTGAGACATGGGTTCTTTGACAGGAAGAACGAAAAAAGCTCCTTAATCATTCACTTCAAGTCTACAATGAAAACCTATGGGAAAGTGAGGAGCAAGATCACAGGAAGTCTCTGTCATCTGTTGATTATTTGCCTTTATCCCAAGGCAACTATGTGGCAGTCTCTGATACCTCCCAGCTCACTCTGAAGTAGTTTTTGCCTCAGATATTAAAAGATTTACCAGGCCAATCAATCACTTTTTCCAAGGCATTTACTGCATGTAGATGGTGAAAACTCACTGGTAAATTTACATCTGTGTTCTTCATATTTCTCTTTCACAATGTCTATATTCTTAAGATATTCAGCCAAATATTGCTTTGTCCTGAGGCTTTGGCCAAAACAACAACCACAAAAGCAAACGACGTCATTCCTCTATGTGTTACAAGTCACAATACAGAAAATGTCACAAATTGAAATTACAACGTGGGTATTCCACACCCAGTCTATGTTAAGCTGGGGGTAAAATCTAGGGTATGCAGCCAGCTTTGTAGAATGGAATTTTAAGCCTTGTCGATGAAAGTGTTACTGTTTTTAAGCAATGAAAACGGTTTAAAACTTTTTGCAAACAGGAAGGCACCATGCCGTAAACTTCAACCACGGAACATCACTTTGCCGGTGGATCTGATAGAAGAACCTGGTACCATCCCAAAACTCTGAAAATATCCTGGAAACTCTTTTCTTTTGAGGCTTAAAGTACTGTGGCTCTGACACCAAGCCTTCTAACCAATAGGACTGACTGTGTTTGTTAATGCGCTTTTGATATAGCCTCTCTTGTTTTTCATTCTTGCTCTCTTTCTTTCTCCATTTCTCTGTCTCTTCCTTCCCTCCCTTTCTCCTCCTCTCCCTTTTCCTTCCCCCTCCCTCTCTCCCTCTCTCAGAGGAAAGATGGTAAGACAGTTTCAGACTGTGCAGCCAACGATGACTCTGAACATCTAATCTCCCTTCTTCCACGTGCTGAGATTACAGGTATAAACCAGCATGCTTGGCTCAGGCTCTTTCCTTGAAAGTGGCAAAATGTACCAAAGAACATGCCCATACGGTACTAAATTTACTTGATAATGTGCCAGAACACCCAATCCTGGGCTGTTCATTGGGTTTCAGATCGGAAGTGACACCCCTCCAGATAATGCTCTTTGCCTAATGCAGTCCCCAAAGTCATTCATATAATAACACCTTCAACCGTGTACCATCAGTTTGCATCGAGGCCCGATGTGTCTGAGGAACTACTGTGTTTACAAATACCAACACAAATGCTAGATTTGCAAATCAACATGTCCATGTGCCAAAGTCTCTGCCATCCCTTTATCCTTTGCTGAGCTCCTCTGAGTTCATCTGTTTGGAACGCGTCTTGTCACTCAAGTGCGAAGCCACAAGCTACACAGCTAATTGATCCTCGGCAGTGATCTGGTCTCACCCTGGACAAATGACTTTAGCCACAAGTCACACCAAGTGCAATCAATCCTTGAATCAATACGTAACCTGATCCACTTGTCTTCTTCTGCCTTCAACGTCTACGCCTATATTACATGTAGGTAGTGTCACGGGTCATTCTTATTATATGGATGAGGCATTTTTTATTATGGTTCTTTTAAATATATTCTGCAGTTTTCTTTTTAATTAATACTAGATGCATTTAAAGAACACGTCTTTCCTCGAAATGTCACCAGTAAAATACATCCAATTTTTCCCCTAATGTGGTCCATAAAACTTATTTGATTAGCAGTACTGTGGAGGCCAAAGTCTTTGTATGCAAGCACTCAAGCATAATTCAATCATTTTATTTAAGCATGAAAAAAAATTATTTGAAAGCCCTGTTAGGGAAAATATCCCTGATTAGTTTAAACTTACATTTGGAGGTATATTAAAGGTGGGCTACACCACAGAGTGCTCAGTATGCAAAGGAATAGAGTTAACTTTCTCACAGTAGTTGCTGGTAAGTTAAAAAAAGGGGGGGAGAGGTACCATTAGAGAATGTAAGGAATAACCACCCCATTGTAAATAAACATGCTTTGAACGATTACTTTGAAAGAGATTTTGTGTTGCTCGTTACCTTTTTCTATTATCAGGATTTTCTACCTAGAGGAACCTCTTTTCACAGCCAAAACAAGATGAGGCCCTAATTGCCTAACATCATTTCTCCTCCGAGGATGAAAGGACCAGCACACGAAAATGCACATTAGGCAAGAGGCTGTCAGAACAGAAAATTGTCCTTTTTTTATTTTTATTTTTATTTTGTTTTGTTTTTAAATAACCCATTCGCATTAACAAAAGGCTGCAGTAGCTTCCAAATTATAGGTTGTTATTTTTAGTGGAAGTAGCTCAATATTCATATTGGAGCAGATGTAGCAGTTCAACAAGACAGCTCTTCAAATCCTGCACAAATTGAAAACAGAAAAACTGATTGCATTTTCTCCTATCACTTTCCCTTTCTGAATTGACACTTTTAGCCTGCTGAAAATTTACACATGGCTTTCATCTCCACAGCACCTGCTGATCAAATGGAAACCTAACATTTTCATGAAAATGGTCTAAAAGACTAGTTTTGTTCTAAAAAAAAAAAAAATGCTGCCAAGGGCATCAGTTCGCGGCTCCATGGAAATAGTCACTGTGCAGTATGTATAAGTCATCGCCATTAAACTTTTAAAAAACTATGTTTAGTCTCTTCTAGCTTTATTCCATACTGACTGTGGTGTGGTTCCCATTTCTTGGACTTGGTGTCTACCTAATACCTGATTTTATTATGTAAAGACTATGCAAAGTGTGAAAAATGTCAGACAACAATAGGACAGCAAATTATATTCTGTCTGCATCTGCTTGGAAACCATAAAAAACCCACATCACCGTTTCTGGACACACCTGAACATGGGAGAGACACATATTATTCATTCCTCGTTTCATCCATCAAAGAAACTGCTCAGTTCCTGTGTCCAGAGAGACTCTGAACACTGTGTTCTAAGACACAGGCTTAGCTGCTTGAGTACCCTAGCCTGGAACAAAATGGTTATCACCCAAACACAAGCTGGCCACCTGCTGTAAAGATCTTCAGAGAGAGCAAGAGGAAATCTTGGAAATGGGTGTTCATGTATGTAAATACTAAAGATTGCTAAGTTGCTTCCCCAGATTTTGAATAACCATAAGTTTCTATGTAATATTCAGTTCTGAGGAAAATGACTGATCTTCCCAAAGCATGCCATCTGACAGTTCCTTAGCCAAAAAGACTACCCTCCTTCTGAAGGACAAGAGGCTAAACTTTCTCCTTCTGCCTGGGTTATAAGGTAGAAAAAGACACTCAGTAATCTAGGTGCCACTCTGAACAGTCAGCCAGGGACTTTCAGTGTTTGGTCATGGTCACTGAGGCAAAAGCAAATGTCAGTATGTTCAGTCAATGGAAGTAGAATAATGGGACTTATTGTCTCCCCCATCCATCGATCTGCTACTGTCAACAAGGAAACATGTCCCTCTGGCTTTAAACAAATGTTAATTAGGCTTTTAGTTACTGGCTCACATCTACCTACCTATGAAAACACCTATCTCAACAATGGTTAGGAGGCAGAAGCTATCGGGTTTTTTTTTATTTGTGTGTGTGTGTGTGTGTGTGTGTGTGTGTGTCTTCTTTCATCCCTTCTAAGAACCTTCTAAAGTTTATCTCATAAAATTCTGAAATACATTCATAAGTTAAGTGAAAATTTACTTCATTCCCCCCCCCCCCACGCTGATTTCAAGCAAAAGAGGGTATGGTTCAAATACAAAATATAGTATCTCTACCAGACCTAGACTAATGTTCCTCAACCCTCTAGCCAGAGTTGACCCATGATCTACCATTCTCTTCCTTCCATATTAAAAATGGGGTTTCATTAGCTTTTCAGGCTCTTTCCAGGATCCAAAGCATCAGTTCATCCCCTGCTCAAAACAAGCCACACAAAAAGCAAACATAGATGCCCAACACTCAAAAGCCCATCACTCACTTGATTAACCCTCAAGAGAGAAGGTGAGGCGGGCACCTTTAAAATAAGGCAGGTGCACAAGCGCTGGAATAAGTCATTATTCAATGACTCTAAGTCATTCAAATCGCACCCAAGTTCCCTAATCCTTCCTCCTTTTACCAAGAGAAGCCCTGTCACCCCAAAAATCAAAATAAAATAGAGCTAATCAAGTTGTTAAGAGTTCTTCCTCTCTCCTTTACATCTGAGGGCTCCAGCGTCCGATCAACAAATAATCTATTGTTCCCCCTTTATCGAGTCTCTTTAAACCTATTCAGACTGGCAACACTAAACCCAATTAAAGATAAGGCCCTCCGTAATCTCACCTCCGAGAGTCCCCGTCTGGATAGCCGAGGTGATGGGAGATAGCAGGGAGGCCAGGGCCGCTGCCTCCTCCTCACCCAACACAACAAAAGGCAGATCCACTCCCTCTCCCTCTGTAATCTTTAAATGTAAATTCCCTCTGGCAGCTAAGAGGAGCTCCCGATAACAGGTTACATCTTCACTTCCCTGGCTCTTATCTGCTCCGGATCGTTGGGGGGCCGCCCCCACGCCGCGCCCCGCCCCGCCGCCCCCAGCCCGGCCGCGAAGATTACCTTCCGGCGGCGAGCGCGCGAGGCGGCCGGCCGCGCGGCCCCCACACCGCCGCTTTGTATTCATTAAACACACATCGGAGCTTATCAGAAGTAAAGGGCTGGTCGGGATGGCACATTGTGTGTGAGTGAGTGTGTGCGCGCGGGAGGGAGAGGAGAGGAGCCAACGTGCATCAGGGTGATTACAATATCAGCAGGGCCCAGATGGAGGCAGGAAAATAAACAGAGGGTGCGTGCGAGACGGAGGGGAGAGGGAGGAAAAGTGGGAGAGAGAGGGAAGAGAGGGAGGGAGGAGATGCAGGCAGGCGGGGGAGACAGGGAAGGGATTCAGGGGCGGGGACCCGCTTGGGATGGGGTCAGAGCTAGAGGACAGCTACCCAGAGAGGCTGGGAGGTGGTTTCAGGGTAACCCGTGCCCCTGCATCAGCCCCACCTCCCAAATATTTGGATTTGCTAGTCCCGTGGCTCCAGAGGTTCTGTCAAGGTCAGCGGGATCAAGAGCTCTCTCTTGGTGGTTTTCTCAGTGACACCTTCACCATCTCAAAGCCATCCAAAGACGCATAATTTGCAAAACAAATCTAGTGTGCCAACACAACAGTGTTGCAGTCTGCCAGGTGGGAGAGGCGGTGGGAGCTGTCTCTTTCAGTGTTGACCCCATATACTAAAACCCAGCCCCCACTCACCCCCACACATAGATGCAAGGGAGGTACCGAGAGACACAACTCCCCCCACCCCAACTCTCTTCAGGCTTTGAATGTGTCCTGGCCAAAGATGCAGGGCAGCCAGCGTCACTGTGATAAGGAGGACCACTTGTGATTGGTGACTACAGGTGACTAAGACACCTGCACCACCTCTAGAAGTCGTGTTGGGGTAGGAGCTTCCTTCTGCTTAGCTCTGAAAGTCTGTTTGGGAGGTGGGAATTCGAAATTGAGGCAATCAATCTTGGCTTGAGCTGCCTCACAGCTCCTCACCCACCCAGAGCCTGAGAATCAATCAGAACAAGCAGGGGCTAATGCTCTGTCAGTAGGCCAGGGTTCATCCTCCTCTACCCCAGCAGGGTCAGGAGAGGGATACACCTGAGTAGTCCCTAGGGAGCCCCTTTTCACTTTTAAATGCACCCTTCAGACAATCTGAACATCGGATCAGGTCCTTAATGGAGTGCGGATAATGTAGCAAAGGAGGTCTTCTCATGGGGGGGGGGGGGGGGGGCTGGCTGTGTTGTGCTTCTTGGTCATAATGCTTGGTTAAGAAACCTTTCCTGTTTATGGAGACATAGTCCAATAAGCCACAGACTGTTGTCACGGCACACACACTTGCAGCCACAACTGCTGTGAAACTTGGGGTCATGAAATAGTTTATACATGAAAAGTCAGTAGAAGTTAACAGGGTGGGGCAGGAACTGAGAAGGGGGACCAGTGAGCTGAGAAAGAGAAGAGCAAGAGGCATATTTTAAGAGGGGCTTTGTTTCTTCAAGTACCCTGCAGAGCACCTAGCCTAAAACAACATAACCTGTCTTATGCACAGTGGACACACACACACACACACACACACACACACACACACACACACACACACGCTCACACCCCAAGAAAAGAATCAAGGGAAATTTGATAAGGTAACAAAAAGTGAAGAAAGCTGGGCATGCTGGGAAAAGGGCATGTGTGAAAATCTTGTCATAGAATGAACACCAGATAAAAGGAGTTTTGCTCCAATCCCCCAGTAATCCCATAATGTGGAAAGCTCTGCTGTATCACTGCACAGGAACAAGGTGAGATTTCTCCATAAATCTTCACAAAGTGACCAGGTTCAGTGGTTAGAGAAGGGTCCCGGGGCAGGAAGTAAACCACTTGGCAGGCTGCATGACAGGGGTAAGGAAGCTCTGAATGGGGTAAAAAAATCTGTCAGCCTTCCACGTGTTACATTTAATAATGAATTTTCAGAATGTCCTGTTGGCTCTTGTAAAAGGCGTCCCTTCGCCTTTTCTCTCACTATGATAGAAAAGTGCACTCACACTATCCAGCAGCAGCCACTGTCTCTACATCATGTTGGGCAGACTGTATACAAACACCTTGGCATCCAATACAACTCAGGAAAGGGGGGAAAAGAATCAACATACAAAGGCTCATTGTTTTACCCCCAGTACATGATCTGTTACAGTGTATTAACAAAAAACCGCACCATGCAGAAATGCACAGAAATGTAACAATGAAACCTGGTATTTTTATAAAGTTAATACATGCAAGAAATGAAAAAAAAGTTCTAATTACCACTTTGAACCTCTGAACAGACATTTTTTTTTCCCCTCTAAAAGCTATCTCAAAGATTAGGCACAAAGAAAACTGCAGATCAGCTAAAGTACAGATGTTCTTGTTTTGTGAAAGTACAGTGCTGGTACCACTCGGGGTACTGCCTTCCCGCTCCATGACCCTTCTAAACCAAGTATTTGCTCCAACGCTTTCAATTAAAACAAAAACCAAACCAAACCAAACCAAATAACTAAACAATAACAACAGAAAGCAAAGTCAGTGTAGTGATCCCACCACCCCATCTCAGCACTCAGGAGACTGATGCAGGAGGATCACTATGAGTTCCAAGCCAGCCTGAGAGTCTGTAGTAGGTTCTAGGCCAGCCTGGGCTACAGAATAAGATGTTTTTTCAAGAAAATCAAAACAAAATCTAAGGCAACATAGTAAACAAGAATCTTTATCACAGACTGAGTATCCAAAAGAAAGTGGTACTTATAATCAGAGACAACTTAACAACCTGGCTCAATGGAAATTTTAACTTCAGTGAGTTCTTTTCTTAATCATGGGCTACCTTTTTGGTAAAAGCAAGAAGTCCATCTGCCCCAGGCAGATAAGTTTTGAAACATCAACTTAGATAAAAATCTAGCATTTTCTTTCTTTCTTTGAGTATGTGAAGTCTAGTGTGCTATAATGTGAGAATCCCAACATATGACCACTATGCCATAATATCTCATTGCTCAGCTCGCCATTATTTCATTTGTAATTCTTATGTTAATTATGTTCATAATTACTATAAACAGATGTGGCAGACATTCGTGTGACCTTTCCTGGAAGGATGCATCCTTCACTCATTTTACCTTAATTTCTCATGGATGTGAAGCTGAAAGTGCAGAAAAAGAAAAAAAAAAGCTTTCTAATTTACAAAATAATAATAATAATAATGACAATAAAAAACCCTCTTTCTATGCAGAAGGTAACACAGGATCTCCCTTCATCTGCATTTCAGACTGAAAACATGTCTGGCGTTTAGGCTGCTTTGCTGCACATGTCTAAGCTCCTCAACCCACCGCTGCTCACTAACTTGTAACTATGGACGCCAAACAAAGGCTACCACCCATGTCCAAGTTGCGGCCTTTCTTTTTTTTGTTTAATCGCAAAGGTTAATGCAGCAGAATTGTGCTCCCAGACCAAGTGCCTAGCAGCTACATAGCAGTTCCTCTATTCCTGACTCAACCACCGTCCTCTTTCCATAGACCACACTTACAATAAAGTCAGTATGGATTTCATTAGCTGAAAACCTCCTCGAGTTTCATTTCTTTTTGGCCTTAATCTATAATTAGTGTGGACAGACAGGTGCAACCCCTTCCCTTCCACAGATGGCTGCTGGGAACGGTGTAAAGTAGTTCCCTCTGTTTAAACAACACAGAGATAACCTGCTCCGTCTTATCACTTACAATTACCTCCATTAAACTGAACTAATGTTTGCTTTAATAAAATGTTCACTGTTCTTTAAACATAATTTAGGAACTCTTATATTAATGGCTGTAAAAAGGTGAAGTTGGAAGGTGTCTCTGTAGATAATACTAAATAGCTTACACTGGATAAAATGCCCCCCTTTGATGGATAATAGTCTGGGGTTCACAAAGGTTTTTGTAGCTGATTTAACATCTACTTGTTGGTTTATATAAAAAGGGTCAGATATAATTTTGGAAAGGTCATACAGGTGACAAGCAGTTTAACAAGAAATACAAGGAGAAACAGAGAAACGGCACCCCCCCCCCAAAGTTTAGCAATTGGAAATGTTTGTCTGTATTCCTGGGGACTTTGAGTGGGTACTAAAGTCTAACTATTTAAGTCCTAGATTGTTGTCAAGTGACACTCCTTTTAGCTCAGTTGTACACATTTACTTAACTTTTAATTGATCACTCTCAAACCCTTCTTCCAAGCTCCATTTTTAATTTTTAACTGAATCTAAATGACTTTTGTAAGCCCGTGGATCAAAATGACTCCGTTCCGTAATAAATGATGGCAAAAACAAATGTTCAAGTCACTCTGCTTTTGCTGTCAATAAAGACTGAAGATCACAATACGATGAATAAGGTATCCATAAAATAAAGACCGTCTAAAGGCCCAAACAGCAGCAAACGAATAGCCTTTCCCTCTTACATAACTTACAGTAATAGGCCCCAGCAAAATGCAACTGACTTGTTTTTTTTTTTTTTTTTCACATGCAAATTGTGCAGGTGCCAAATTTTCAGACTGCTTTGCTATGAAGGGCTATGTTGCCTGCATAAAACCTCAATGAAGAAGGCTTTGCATTCAGGGCCTGTCAGCTGATGTTCATATCAAAGAAGTGAGAAACAGGATTTGACAGTGAAGAATGTCTAAACTGACAACCACTGACCAGCATTCTTCATGGAAGCATTTCTTTCTCGTGATCTCTTTTCAGTGTTTAAAAAGAGAAAGGGGGTAGCTAAGCCAATACTCTACAATAAAATAAATTATAACCGCACCTGACATTTGTGAGGTTCTTTAGAATTTAGAAAGAGTTTACCCAAAAATATTTAGGCTAACACCTCGATGGGAAATCTCTTCACTGATACTAACAGCAAGAGCAGCGTTTCCCTTCTTTCAGAAAAAAAAAGATTGGGTGAGTATTGCAAAGCAGTTAGTCCTCTGTAACTCAACATCGCACTGAAGGTAGAATACTTATTATTAGGAAGGTCCTTGCTAAGACCACTTCAAAAATCGAGTCATTAGCAGGTATTGGTGGGTGAAAGAGATGTACTCAACAAAGGAAGATGCCATTTCAAAGACTTCTGCGATGCTTTGAGCTGTCCAAACGTTAGAGAGAAATCCAGGTGTCTGTCTGCTGCTTTTATTTGATAAGACACCATCAAAAAACTGCATACGGAAATTCTCCCATATCTAGCTTTTCAAATAAAGGGGGCTGCAGGCTACAAGGTTTCTAATTAATGGTTAAACAAATGTTTTTAATACAAAGTTTAGGAAGTTCTTCCCATAGCCTGGGCTTAGTTAAAATCCTATTTCTGTGTGCCAAGAATGATTCCTTGGTAAGGTTTGTTCAAATTCTGTCTTTCCAAAGATTAAATTAATAAAACATCAAATGTGGAATACAATATGATGTCAACTCTCTGACACTCAGCCTGGTTGGAAAATTCAAAATAAATAAATAAAAAGAAAAATCTGGAACAAACTGAGATTCTACTTAACATCATGTGAAACTATGGGCCCTCTCTTTCAAAAATAGTACTAAAGAGAAAATGAAATCGCATAATCACCTCTCTTTTCATTGACAGCCACCATCATGCTAAAACTAGACAGCATTTTAAGGACTGATATGGAGAAATACAGCATTGAGGGTGTGTTTTTGTTTAGACACATTACAACTGACACCATCACCCAGACTGAGGCCAGGAAAGATTGAGAAACAGTGGTATGTGCTGGTTCTTTCTAGGGAGAAGACTTTCATGGTCAAGGCAAAATGTTGCAGTAAACTAGGGAGCTAACGCTAACAAACAGTTCATCACAGAGAAGCTGATCAATTTGTATTCTGGGGAGTGTGGACTTCCTGGGCATAGACCCAGTTCTTCTTCTAGTCTATAGGAAGGGAGATGATAAGAAGAACCATAGAGGGCACTTAAAAAAATGGTACAGATGATGAAAAGAAGGCTAGGAGGGAGGAAATCCTGTAAAACACATTTTAGTTCACACAGAAGGTATAAAGAATGCTTTGGTCAGCAACCCGACCTTTATCTGGAGATAAATCAATTTGCAGCAGCTGTGGACAGCCATTTACACACAGGCCCTGGGCAGATTAATTAAGAGAAGGGAAGTTAAAAATTCAAGAGGGCTCAGAGTTACATCAAGCACATGAAGTTGGTCTGGAGTGGTCTCTCCAGCTCCCCTGGTATTCCCTCCCTGGCTGGGCTTCATGCTCTATTCCCAGGGAATACTAGATAAATCCTTTAAGGCGTCTTTCTGCGCTTTTTTTCCAAGAGGCACCAGTCATGCTGGGGCACACTGGGATTTGTGGTGCCCAATCCTGAAGGAAAGTTAAAGCCAGAGATTTTCCTGCTACCTTTAGCAAAGGAGTGAGGAAGGCCTAGGAGTCCCAAGACTCTGGCCAAATCCTCCAAGCTGTAACAGCCTTTAGTGGAAGAGGAGGAGGGAAGGCAGCTATTTTTAGTAACAGTCGTGGTTCACATCCTACTGCCCGGAATCATAACACTCAAAACTTTTCCAAAGCTTAACTGACCTTAAAAAAAAAAAAAAAAAAAAAAAAAAAAAGAAGGAGAAAAGAAAAGAAAAAAGAAAACAGTTTCAGAAACTGACCTTAAGAGCAGTTTGCAGACCTAACTTTTTTTTTTTTTTTTTTGCTTAAATCATCCGGGTCAGGACAAGGTCTGTCCCTGGAGAGGGTGTAAATGTGCCACCCAACCTGGACCTTCTTTCTAGATTCGCCCAGAGGATGGTGAACGGCGGGGTCGGGAATCTGCTAGCCCCAGTTACCTCCCCTGAGGGATTTCTGGAAAATGTAAGAAATTCTCCCGCTGCAGCTAGGGTTTGGATTCCTTCCCGGCGGGAGCTACTGGGCTCTACATTGTACTCTAGGCTTGGAACAGGCGGGCGTCACCGGGTCTGGACTGTCATGGGAATACCCTAGAAGGCCAGGGTGACTGAGCCAGCGAGGCACTAAGATACGGTGAAGGTGATGCTATCCAGGTATCCCCGGCTACGAAGCTCAGGACTTGCTTCTGGCGGGAGACTTAGCTTAGAGAAG
Organism: Micromys minutus; assembly: GCF_963924665.1. NCBI lineage: Eukaryota > Metazoa > Chordata > Mammalia > Rodentia > Muridae > Micromys > Micromys minutus. The sequence goes on along the minus strand of NC_137961.1, from coordinate 18,106,385 downwards.
CCGCCTGATCATCCTTGTGGGGTTTCCCATTTAAAACAAAAAACAAAAACAAAACAAAACAAAAAAAAAAAAAAAAAAAAAAAAAAAAGCAGATACCCGAGTAAGAGAAAGTTGTCAGGCGGGTCGCACAGCTCCTGAGTACAGCTAACCGGACTCCTACCCAAATTGTAGCCCAGAACCAAATTAGGATTCTTCATCTTGCTCCTAGGACTAAAGTGTCCACCATGAAAATAAGCCTTTCGCTTCCAGTTTTAAAAACCCACAATGCGGGTGTGGAGCCACCTGCCAAACACATCGTGGACCAATTGACCTGTTGTTTAGTCGAAGGAGACAGGTTCTCCTTTGATGAAAAAATAAAATAAAATAAAATAAAAAGAGAGTGCGGAGAATCTAAAGCAAAAAAAAAAAAAAAAAAAAAAAAAAAAAAACACGGAGGCAAATGCTGTCTAGTCTGGTCCGCGAAGTTCAGTGTCAATGCAGACTCCAGAAATCTCGATGTTCTTTGCTCTGCTACGCAGTCCTACTCTAGTTGAGCGTCAAGTTCAGCCCAGAGAGCCTTCTCGGTCCAATTAATCCGAACGATGCTGACGGTCATCGGCAGAGTAATTAAGAGTACCAGCCCCGGGGCCGGTCCCAGCCACCCGCTCTCCAGCCCGCCCGCCGACCCAGCTCGCCCGTTGGCACTTACACTGCACAGGGCTGGAGAGTCCCACCATCCGCCGCGGGCTCCCAGCTGCAAATAAAACTTCCTGCGGTCGGTGCCGGTCGGCGGGGCCAGAGGACCAGGGCGCGGCGCCGCCTCCCTCGCGATGCCAGAATGTCCGTGGCCACTCGCCCACACGCGCTCGCCCAGAGACCGACCGCCTAGTCTTGCCGATCGCGGGCAGCCGCCTCGCACAGCGAGCTGCGGGGCGACGAGCCCAGGGTGGCGGACGCCAGGCAGACGCAGGCTGCGACGCGGAGCCCGGAGAGCGCCGAGCTCAGCTTTCCCCCTCCTCCTCCCGCCTCGCTCCCTCCCTCCGCTCCTCTCTGTTGTTGCTGCTGTGGCAGACAAATGTGATGTGGGGCGCAGGGGATTGCCACTGTCACAGGCGGCGTCTGCGTCCGCCTCGCCCGCCCTCGCTCGCTCTCGAGGAAGGCGACTGCATTTATCTGCAGGGCGTCCGGGCGTCCGCCGGGGAGCAGGAGCGCCGCGCGCAGCGCACAGCGCCCACAGCGCCCGCACCAGGTCGGCTGCGGCGCGCGCCCGCACCCGGGGGCGCCGCGGCCGCTCGGGAGGGAGGCGGCGGCGTGGCCGCGACCAGGTGCGGGGGGTGAGGGGGGGTAGGGAAGCTAGTCGGACGGTGTAGGTGGAAGACATCTGTGTCAGGAGGGGGGTCACGGGGGGTCAAGTATATGTTAACAATGGGCAGACCCGGCTCGCAGGGGTGCGCTGGCTGGCCGGAGGCCTGGCTCCCCGGCCTCGCCCTCTCTGGTCCGGGCTGGACATGGATGGGGCTGGCTCCCTAAGGATGCTCTCCCAGGCTCGGGACGTGTTGGCCGCCCCAGTGCCCTGCAGTAACCCAAGACGACCACTTTCCCTGGCCATCTGGAGCGCTTCTAGCTGCCCTGCCTGTGTCTCATCACCGGCTGCAGAGACAGCTCTGCTAGAAATCAAGCCACTCTCAGATCTCTCTAATCCCCTTCTGTTAGCTGATTTCCAGACTGACTATTTGCTTTCGCATTAGATAATAGCCTTAGAGAAAACAATTATCATTTCTTTTCCCCCCTTTGTTTTTCTACTTCTGCAGTATACCATTAAGAGAGACCTCCTTCTCTCCCTCGTCTTTTACTGAATATGCTCCCGTCCTCCAAATATTAATATCAATACTTTAGAGGGAGGAACAAAGTCCCTAAGGAAAACGTAGGGTGAAAGAATTCCAGATATTTCCAGAATAAATAAATAACATCTCCGTGAAGAGTGCTGACAATTTGTACAGAGCAAAAAAATGGGCTTGAATGGTAATGAAAATATTAATATGTAGGTCAAATATGATCAGATAATGGCTTGCAATGATAAGTAAAATGAAATCTTTTAAAATTATTATGGAACGGTGCCACGGCTGCAAATGTTATTGTATTTAGTGGAACAGTTTGAAATCCTACACTGAACCATGTTTACTCCAACTGGTCTAAATCAATGTAAAATGTCCTGTGAACATTTTTTAAAATTTCATCTTTGTAGAGAGGGGTGAATACATGCAAGTAGGAGTCAGCCTGATGCCATAAGAACTGATAAGACATTCGTGGTTTTATTTTTTTAAGTGGTGTTTCAAATATTTAACAGGGGGTGAAACCCCCCACCCACCCTTTCACGCCCAGCTGGGCTTCCAATGCTAAAGACTCTGCTCATTTCCAGCAATTCATTTTCAGAAAACACTCATTGTACATTCTGCCCTCTCCTTGGGACATTTGTCAAATGAATTATAACACTGTCTTAATATTTGATACTAGTATTTGATATTATGATGTTCTTTACATAGATCTCCCTCATTTTATCAAGGTATGTAGTCTATCGTAATTTCTCCACTAGGGTTTTTTTCCCCCCTGCTACACTTAGAGGTCTTAACAGCATTAATAATCTTAAAATATAAAATTTAATGTACATGTTAGTGTGATTCATTCCTATGAAAAATTACGTTAGAGCTTACTGTGTGTTCCTAAGGGAATCAAAAACATATTGATACACTGGTGCTCTGTCACCTGCATTCTCTTCTGTCCAATGAGTTATCTGGATTCTAGAATTACACACCAATCTTTAGTTAAAATTAACAAAGTGGTGTGTTACTCAGAAATGATTCTTGGAAAACAATGTAACTTCTTACCTTGTATTTTTAAATTTAAGATGAAATTAAATTAGCAATACTTTCAGATAGTATATATAAAATGTATGAGCTGGGGCGGGGATAAAAATACAAATTCTGCCATGTTTTTTTCTTCTCATAAACTGTGACTATGTAAATATGAAATTATATTTGAAACTTTGAACTGCTAAATCAAGGGAAAGTCACTTGCAAGGAATCCGATCATATTTGTCAGACAAAAAGCATGTCCTATGGGTTTCCATAGATATTACAGGGTCTTCCTTTTGGCCAGTTATCAGTTATACATTTTTTATTTTTAAAAGATCAATTATTGCATACTTCTTAGCAGTTATGTTGTTTTTTCAAAGAATCAATTATTGTATACATCTTTTAAGAAAAAGTCCTCTACTTGGGTTGGGTTTCTATCATATTTCTATATCATTAAATCTAAGCTTAAAAATAAATTGTAGTAACAGAAGCTGAAAGCATCCACCCCTGAGCTGATGGGGGAGAGGATGAGTCTGAATAGTTTTTAATCCCACTTGTCTCCTCTTCGAAAGACTTGAACTGTATAAAATATAAAGATGTGTTCTTTAGGGTGTTTGTCCTCGAATTACTTCCTAATTCCTCTATCTGTAGCAGAGAGTTAACCACAGAGGCAGCTGGGGCATGAGCTGGTGGTGAACTCTGACATAGGAAAATGAGACATATTAGGTGCCCCAAAGAGAGCAGCAGCTGGCTGAGGCTGTACAGTAGTGGAGAGTAAGCCTATAATATATTTGGCTACTTTAGCCCTGTCATGGAGGTGCACACATAACTTAATATTCAAAACACAATGAAAGATGCACTGATACATTCTTTCCAGCCAATCTAAGGAGACTGGGAGGAACCAAGCCCTCCTATTAGAATACAGTCAGAAGGGTCACACTTCTGTGCATACAACACTAGCTTACTAAGCGAAACCAAAAACAATACAACAACAAAAACTTAAGAGAAAGTTATTCAGCAAGATACCTACTCACTACTACAAAGCCATTAGATCAACAAACAAACCATACAATAATATGCTGAAAAAAAAAAAAAAGACAACTTTGCTGCAATACCTCTCCTATTGTATCTTTGTTTCTTATATCATTAAATTTTCATTGTTGCAAAGATACCAAGTTCTTTCCATTTTCAGCTTTATTGTATTCAAAGATGTTACGTATGGATACTTTTTGTTTTGCATTAAACCCTCCCTAAAAAAAAAAAAAAAAAGCAGGGCTTTCTAGACAACTTTCTGAGGCATGCTTATTACCTTCTTTAGAGATCTGTGATTCACCTCTCACAAAAGAAGGGATTCCTATACAGAATGTTAACAAGTATTTAATTAGCACTTTTAAAATTCCTTCTTACAGATCTTAAAGTTTAAATGACTTCCAAGCTGTGATTTTTCTATTCTTCCAGAAAGTCCTCCTGTTTGCCTGAGTTGAAGAAAATCTGTAATTACCACATTAGTTCTTCCTAACAAAAAATATTTATTGTTGCATTTGTGAAAAATAGAATATGATAAACATGAAGAATGGCAAGCCATAATTCCATTTTCATAATTCCACACTCAGCCACCACTAGCAGTTTCCCCCTGCTTCTGTTGGAGAATTTCATGTAACTTGCTTTTGGGGCTCTCTATGAACAAATTGTATTCCCAGCGTTGGTAATTGTGTTACCTAACTCTTTCATGTTTTATTTTAGATATGATGGGATGGAGAACAAGATCAGGAGTGGTTTGCTTTATTCCCAAAACTGTTGAGCCATGTATACACACACTGTTGAGTAAAATTACCTTAGATGTTTTAGAAAATTTTAACCTAAGAAATTTTTAAACTTGGGAAGGTAGAAGCCACAAAAACCAGCAAAAAGGTTGGCTCTCATCACCCCATTAAATAAAATAACCATTTCAACCTGCTTTAGCTGCTGTAGACAAAGAGTTTGATTATTATGACCCAATGTGTCCACGTAGTCACGTACATTTCTCTGTACTATGTCATATTCAAAACATGAAAGCTACAGAATTCTAATTAGTTTTTCGATTTCTAAAACAAAGAGCCTGCATTTTGAAGAGTTGTGCAGAATGACTTTCATTGGTGTCTCTTTAAGACAGAGTTCCTGCATGCCTTTTATCCCATCATGTGGCAGGCAGATTTCCTCAGAGCTTCATGAGCTCAGGGATAGCTTGCTGTATGTACTGAGTTCCAGGCTAGCCAGGATGACATAGTGAGATTCTGACTCAAAAGAAAAAAGGTTTCCCATTTAAACATTGAAATGTTTCACATGACCTGCTGCTGTTCTGCATTTATTGCACAAAGTGGACCACACACATTAACGTGTGTGTGCACACACACACAAACATACACCTATATTCAACATATATGCTAAATATATTCAGATGAATTGTTTTATATGTAGCAAATACTACCCATATCATTTCTTTTTGACTCAATATTAAGAACTCTAAAAGTTTTGATTCTACTGAGTTTTTCAATTAACAAAATATGGAAAGGTCATCTGTGTTTTTTACATATGTACATCAGTGTTTTCTGACACACATATATGTGTATATATATGTATATATGTATGTATGTATATATGCATATATGCATATGTGCATATATGCATATATGTATATATGTATATATGTATATATGTATATATGCATATATGCATATATGTATATACGTATATATGTATATATGTATATATGTATTCACACATATATGCAGATATATACATTCTGATTGTGTCTTAACTAAACCTAACATTCTCTTAGATAGGTTAACAAGCTATATTAAACGTTGCTCCTATAAATTAAGTCATGTTCTTCAATAATCTACATATGTTTTTAAAATACGGTATGTCTCGACTTCATCCCAGTTAGATCCTGGGAATGAAACAAGTCTTTCTTCCTCCTCTCCTACAGTAATAGAAAAGTGCATTTAGTACAAACATCTCTGGTCAGCAAAGATTGACAAGCTGTTTAATTTGTCAGTGCCGCACTCTCCTTTCATTTAATTATTATAAAGCTGGGGATGAAGAGATGTCTCAGCGGTTTAGATCTTCACAGCTCTTGACAGAGGACTGTGGTCCAGTCAACTCCCAGCACCCACATCAGGCAGCTCACAAACGTCTTTAGCTCCAAGGGATTTAACATCCTCTGACCTCCCTATTCCTACACATAAATAAAATAGCAAAATAAATCTTTAAAAAGAATTACCATACCATTGATAACTTACACAATGACCTGGATGATTTAAACATGTTTATATTTAGTATAGAATCAGTTGTATTTGGAGCCCAATACTTCAGTTATAATTCAAGATGGCATACGTAGACCTGCATTGGCTTTATTTTTAAAGAAGAACAGACAACCATGTTTTAGTCAGCTCATTTCCCCTCACTCTCTGAAGCAATCGTTGGGCAGTATAAAGTATGGCACTGGTTGAACCCATATTACCCACTAAGGTTGTTTCAATGCAGGATGCTCTAGTGCATCTGCCTCTGGGAAGAAACCAGCAGCCAACTGGCTCACAGCTCAGCAGTAGGACAGGAAAGAATGTTTGGCCAGCAAATCTGTAGCAAATAGAGGCCTGCTGTTAATCAGGATCAGGGTGAAGTTGTTTTACACAGTCCTTGCCTCTTCTGAACTCACCCTCCTCTTCCCCAGCAGGGCAAACACTCAACTCAAGATTGATTGTCCAACTAGAAGGCAGCATAGAATGCACACCTCTATCAGCTAGGTCTTCTTTCTGAGTTTCTCCCCAGATTTCATATGTTGTCTTTTAGACATTACCTTCAGTCATTGTGCCCTTCAGGTTAATCACCAATAAAATCACATGCCTGTTATACCCAAAATCACATCAATTCAGTAAACCCTACAAACTTACCATTTGACCCAGATCCCTAGAGTAGACAGTCATTCTGCAAAATAGAAATTTTTGATTCATCATATTTTCTAGAGAGGAAAAATGATATTTAGGAAACAAAATGTGCCTTCTATATTCATTTGTTAAAATGGGTTGAGGTCATAGGTATGATCCACCACATCTAATTCAAAATTGTATTTTCAAGAAAATATTTCTACATGATATTTTCATAAGATATCTATGTGATGCGCTTCTTTGTAGTGTTCAGATACCTCAAGGGAAATAGAAATTTTAGAAATTATTTTAATTACGTACATGGGTGTGTGTATCTGCATGTCAGTACATCCTCATGCATGTAGGTGCCTTTGGAGGCCAAAGGAGTTTGATTCTCCAGATCTGAAGTTGAAATGATTGTGAACCACCTTATGTGGTATCTGGGAATCTAATTCATAGTCTCTAGAAGAGCATCAAATGCTTTTCAACTGCTGAGCCATCTCTCTAGATATTTTTAATAGAAAGCAAATATGTTACTTAGAAAGAGTATCTTAGGTACTCTTTAAAACACTCAGAACCTGGGGATTATATTTGTGATAGTTTGAATATGTTTGGCTCACTAGAAGTGGCACTATTAGAAGATGTGTCCTTGTTGGAATAGATGTGTTCTTGTTGGAGGGAGTATGCCACTGTATAAGTGGACTTTGGGGTACCCGAGGCTCAAGTTCCACCCAATGTGAAAGAGAGTCCCTCCTGGCTGCCTTCAAATCAAAGTGTAGAATTCTTAAGCTCCTCCAGCACCATGTCCTCCTGGATACTGCCATGCTCCCACCTTGATGATAATGGACTGATCCTCTGAACCTGTAAGTCAGACCCAAGTAAATGTTGTCTTAATAAGAGTTGCTTTGGTCATGGTGTACCTTTACAACAATAGAAACCCTCAGACACTATTCAAATGCAAACTGTGAGTCAGTAGTCTTAGTCTGTTGCCCAAGAGTTTACGTTTCCAGAATAAACTTAGAGAGTGCCAGTGAGCTAGTATACCTATCAGGAGCAGGGCTCACTAGTTGAGGGGGGCGTTGAAAAGATTCTACTTCCCCAGTATCTATTTACAATTTGCACAATGGCCTACTGGAGTTTGGTACTCATAAAATCCCCAGAATGCCATAAAGACCTGCACAACTATGACAAGGCTCTTAACCTCCCCCACAGGGTGTCTGGGCACCTTCATGTGAGAATGGAAGCCTATTGTCAGACAGTAACAACAGGAGCACTCACAATGCTATTTATCTAAACAGTACTTGGGGATTCAAGACAAAACAAAAGAAAAAGAGAAAATGGAAGCTCTTCAAAATAGCTCTGCATGGGCCATGGCTGCAGAAAGGCTAGGTCTCTTGTGATTCTCCTTTGAGGGGCCAATGATAACAGTCCCTGGTCTAAGACTCTATTTGCTAGAGATTTCTGCCACTTGGGTTTGTGCAAGCAAGGGGAGGCATTATATTTTGATTTTTAAGTTCTGCAGTTTATTATAACTTCCTTGTACAAGATCACTGGACACTCCAAAGCTCCAGTCCTTGAAGAGGCAAAAAACCAGGATCACAGTCACAGCTTCTATTCCCTGGACTGTGTAGGAGAAGGCTCAGCCTCTGGTTGGCTTTGCTAGCTTACTTACAGAAGCTGTTTACTTCCACCCATCAATATGATAGGACAGCTGTGCCACTAAACACTGGCTTCACTGAAGGCCACAGTGATGTTAAAACTGATGACAAGAGACGAATAAACTGAAGTGTGACATTTGTCTTTTTTTTTTTAAATAAATGCAATTATGTGGACATTCTGATTTTTAAGCCTTCTGGTTGGTTCTCAGACAGATTTGATTACTGAGAAGAAGGCTAGGCCAGGTTTCACTTCTTGTCTGTGGTTTCTTGGTTCTTTGAACACAACCTTTCAATAGAAATCAAAGTAAGTTCATGTGATATGTCAAGGGTTACAACATTGACCCTCTTTTCATCTGTGATTTGATATATCTATATCTATCTATCTATTTCTATCTATCTATCATCTATCTATCATCTATCTATCTATCTATCTATCTATCTATCTATCTATCTATCTATCTATATTTGTGCTACAAACCTCCATAATTTTTACCTTGCTGCATACCATAATGCAAAACAAACTATGTTTGGTTTACCAAAATGCTGATTATTTGGTTTTAAAAACAGTACTGTATCCAGACTCTTTATCACCACCCTTACTGCATTCTGTTGGATTTAGGCTTTGCCACCTCTTGCTAGCTCATTTCTAATACTGGAGGAGGATTTATATATTTTTTTTTCCTGAACAATAGATTTTAATTAAGAAGATTTATTAAAGACAGTTTTCATTCCTCTGATTACATTTCCAGCTCCAGAGACATCTGCATTTCAAAAATGCACCACATAGTTTCATAAATATTCCATAATTCCCCCAGAGCTTTGTGGTGGTATTCCAAATCCCCCAACCTCTTAACATCCTTGCCTTTGCTGCGAGTTCCCCCCGTGTGTACCCTTCAGAATTAGACATTTTTTCACACAGGTATAAGACTGTGTTGGAAAGATGACTCAAAGCATCCCAGTTCTTTGTGCGTCAAGATTTCTAAAAAGAACAAAGGCAAATTAAGCTCAGCAGCAGACACCTAACAAAAGATCCAACTATCTTACAGGCGTACTGAGGGTGGGAGGGTAAACAGCTGGGCAGAGTCTGCTTTGGAGTTTAAATCATTGTTATTTTAATAGAGTAGAAAATTCATTTAGATAGTAGTGTCTGATAGGTACCCAATTAAGGCCCCCTTTTGTCTGTTAATGTAGTTTTAGATTTTTAGTTTTTGAAATACAGTGTTGCCAGAGAATTTTTTCTTTTTTGAAAATTGCAGCTTTTTTTTTTTTATTTTGTGGATGCCATGAATGATGGTCAATCATTGATTTCAGCTTGTGGGCATTTTATATGAAAATACAAGCCAATGTACAAACTTGCTGTAGGCTAAAAGAATAAAGATGCACCCAAGTTAAAAAGAATAAAGATGTACCCAAGTTATGTGACCAGGTTCGCCTACCACTTATATATGGAATTTTCTCTATAAAATTACATCTGATCTCTAGTCTCTTTGTCAGCAGGTCCCAGGAAACTCCATTGAGAGGCTGGTGATATTTCCCATTCTTTCTATCTTATTGCTCACAGTAAGACTCTGTCTTTTTTGCTTTTGCTTTGAGACAGGGTCTGGAACTTGAGGCAGTCCTCCTGTCTCAGCCTATCTATGTATGCTGGTTAAGTGTTTTTATGGGGAAGAAACAGCAGTTCATATTCCATTCACTCTGGTGATCACTATAGTGTTTGCTCTCCTAAATTACACTGGCCTCCTGCAATCCTCCTCTCACTCCACCTGAATTCACGCAAACTGTATCTCACTGCCTTGCTGAAAGGATGCCGTTGTGGGTCGATGCGGTGAATGACGCTTCGTGCTATGTGCTAGGCTCTCATCTAAGCAGAGTTTACTAAGTACTGAGTAGTTCATTTCAAAAATCAGTAGTTGGAGAGGAACTACTGTATCCCGGGACACTGAAGCCAGGTTTGGCTTATCTAGTGTCAAGCCTCCCTGTATAAAATGAGCAGAAGCAAAATTTAAACCCCAGTGGTCTGGGTTAGCACTAGTCTGGGACAATCTCAGAGTCTCTCTAGGGTTTCCCCTGCCCCTTCAGAAAGATTACGGATGCTGGGAAAATCCTGTTTCTCTCTTCTAAGACATCTCAGGGTAAATTGAAGGGTAGACAAGCTTGAAGCAACTGAGGTCTGACTCTAAGACAAGCTTCCCTGGAATCAAACGGCAAAAAAAAAAAACAAAAAAACAAAAAAAACACAGCCCTCACACGAGGCCCAAATAGACTTTGTAGGGTCAGAGATTTTAACATCTGGAGCTACAGAATCTGCAGAACTTGGAAGAATTTTTAAGACACTGGCAAAACAATGCTCAATATGTTTGTTGTCTTCTGTACTGCCTAGGTGATCTCTCTGGATCTCCAGTCTGCCTAATGTATTTTAAGAATGCTTAAAGGCTGAAAGTTCCTCTTGGTGTAGGTTAATTTACACTGGTTGGATTCAAGATGGCTGCCAGAGTGATGGCCAGGTGACCTGTTTCACTCCATTTCCCTGCTGAATGAAAATATTTTTTCTTCCAGGCATTACAGCAGACAGCTGCTGTAGAACTTCTTCAAGGAGCCATAAAAGAAGCAGAAAAAAACAAAGGTTTGCCTAAATTCCTCAAAATTCCCAGTCATTCCAGAAAATATTTTCTCCTTCCTTTTCCCCCTTTTTAAGAACCTCACCATTCCCAAAGATTGAGAAGTTGGCTTGTGACCTTATTTCTGACTTGCAGCATTTCAGAGGCCTCAGCAGTGTGATCAGGGGGTCAAAGCCAGTCTCTGCTACATTAGTGAGATTCTGTCACCAACCAACCAGCCAACCAACAAACCAACCAACCAACCAACCCACCAACTAACCAACCAACCCACCAACCAACCAACCCACCAACAAACCAAACCACCAACCAGCAAACCAACCAACTAACCAACCAACCAACCAACCAACCAACCAGCCAACCAGCCAAAATAAATAAATAAAAAATCTTTGCTGGAGGGTTTTTATTCTTGTTTTTGCTTTTCTTTTTTAAAACTTTTTTTCTTTTTATTATTTATTTATTTACTTATTTATTTAATCATTCAGTTAGTTAGTTAGCTAGCTAGATACCTAGTTGGTTAGTTAGTTAGTTAGTTAGTTATAGATAGGGTCTGAGTAGCCCTTGCCATGTATCATTCAGCCCAGTCTCCCATTTCTGATTCTCCTGTCTCAGCTAAGATTACAGAAGTGTGAGCCACTTCGTCTGAATTCTGCAACCCTTTATTCTGTTGTTAATTGTTTGTAGGAAAAAAAGCTCACCCTGTAACCTTGGCTGGCCTTGAACTCATGATCCTACTGCCTTAGCCTCTGGAGTTTTGGGAGTAAGGTCTCTCAGTACCATGCTTGGTACCCAGCACATAGGATGTTCCCCTTTGAAGAGGTTCCCTGAGTGGAGTTTGAGAAATTACTCTTTTAGTGATCAGAAAGGGGAACAAAAGAATTACTTGCCTCCCCAGAGATTTTTTTTTTTCCAGAACAAGCTAATAGAATGTGACAGCAAAAGTATGTCTAGTTTTTACTGTAGCCACCACAGCCACCCCTATGCAGGGAAGCCAGCATTCCCATCCCACAAGGTTAACATTAAGGTTAGTTATGCTCTAACTCAGTGGGAGGGAAACTACCTCTCAAAATGTGTCACTTCCAGAAAAAGCTTTTCTTACTTCTCTAATTATTTCCTTGCTTGTCTTCTACATGGGACAAAGGCTTAGAGGGTTCAGAGGTCATCACTGACCTCAGGGCAGTTCATTGGTTCCCAAAAGTCTCGGGTTCTGGAACTGATCTCACTCCCCAATACAGTGTATGCCAAGGGCTCTTGAGCACTGTAGACCCTACATGGCTATCCAGCCCTAAATGGAATCCCTCTTCCCCTTTGCCTCCTTCTCCACCACGACAGCGTAATTTTCCCTCAAAGCAACAAGAGCACCCATTTTCCTGTATCACTATTCCAGGTAAAGTGTTCTTCCCAGGACAACAAAGGTGCAAGCAACATTATGTCCAGAAATGTTGCCCAGCGTTTGCAGTTGTATGCATTAGAACTTAGACATGTATTTTTTAAAAAAGAGATTAACTGTTTACTTATAGATTTCATACATAATCTGTCAATTGGCTAAATACACACTGACTCTCTGGAAGCTTTCTAGTGAGAGATGAGTGGACTGCTAGCCTACTGTCATGCTCAGCACCAAGAGGTGTCATTCAAAAACAATTTTTCTTTGAGTAATATCCTCTTTTTCTTTTTTCAGAGCGACTAAAGCAACCCGCAACTCAATTTTCTTTTGAGCCAGTAACTTAAGCTATGATGGCAATTGATTTACTTTAAAAATAAAGATTTGTTGGCTTCCTTTCAGGCTTATGAAATAAAAATCTGCAAGATCTGGATCCCAGTTTTCTGTTTTGAACACCTTTCCCGGTAACTGGGGCTCTACCGGCACAGCTCTCTCCACCAGAGACCACCGGAGCATGCACACTGTTTTTCAAGGTCTGAGCAGCGAGACCTCAGATATTAATTTCTGGCTCTGTAAAGTGGTACAATTTCTATACAGAATCTCTCAGACCTTCCCGTGTCTATGGCCCGCCTTGAGCCTTTATAACACAATTCAGGGTACATGGCTCCGAGTCAGGCTGAGAATGTGATCTCTTGTACCTGAATGGGCAATTCTCAGATTTTAAGATACTTTTATTTTATATCACACCTGAGCCCATTAGTGTTGAAAGTATGAGGGGCAGTCATGATTCCAGTCTTTTTCTGATGAAAGCAATCTAGAAAGCTGGGGATAGGGCACAACCTTAGAGGACTTGCCTGGGACTTCTTAGGGGCCTGGGTTCAGTCTCCAGAAATTCAGTAGCGGCAACAAAACAAAACCCAAACTCCATACCAAACTAACAGAAAGCCCAGCTTTGATTCAGAAAATGAAATGAGACTTCTCCCAGGTAAAAATTTCAGTGCCTCAATAGTTGAGCATCAGAGTTTCAGCGTGTAGCAGTTCACACATTTGTGTTTTCATCTGACTATCATCAAGGTAGTATAGAAAACCAATACAATAAAAACTATTTGTCTGTTGTTATGTTTTCTAGAAGAAACTTTCCTTGGTGATCAATAGCCTTCCCTTGTTGTGGGCCTCTTACAACACACCACATCTTACTCTCAGCCTTGGTCTGGGTCTTACTGAATCATACGTTTTTTTCAGTTGTTTTTTATTTGTCACAAACCCAGCATCAGGGTGTGAGTGGCTCACACTCAGAGCTTTCCTTACGCCAGCCAGTGCAGGGTTTTAGGCTCATAATGGCCTTTAATGGATCAAATGATAATGAGGTTGAATTTGGTGAAAATTCTTTGCTTTCCTGAGACATGGCGTCACCATGTAGCTTGGGTTGTCCTTGGATGCAGAATCCCCTTGCCTCCAGCTCCAGCGTTCTGGAATTACAAACGGTAGCTCCTTGTGGGATACTGAAGCAGATAAATCTGTTCATTTTCCTTCACAATGAGAGACTATCAACAAATGCTTTACGTTTGCCTTTTATTTTCCTTTCTCGGTGAGTAGATATTAGTGAAAGCTAACAGTTGAAGTCAAGAGTTACTGGATGACAGGTGGAAGAAATGAAATTTACAGTATCCTGTGGGGCAGCAGGCTGTGAAAGGTATCCTGCTTCCTGGTTGAGATAAGGTGGAAGCCCATGTGGCACTTAGGGAAAGTAGTGTCACTACTTTAAGGGCTTCTCTAAACTCCCAGGAGGCCAGGCCCCTTTCAGGTAGCCACAGCCCCTCCCCAGCCCCCTGTAGAGAGGTTTGTGGCCACCAGTTAAGGAGCCGCATGACCACGCCCTCTCATATGTAGATGAGGTATTCCCAAGCTCTTAGGCCAAGCCAATAGGAAGCATCTGCTGTCAGACCCTGACCCGCCCCCAAAACTATATATAAGAATCCTATGCAGAAGGAATAAAGGTGTGCACGAATCACTCTGTCCTCTGAGAGCTTCTGTCATGATGGTTGCACAGTAACACTGTAACACCATAACTCAGCTTGGGAAAGAGACCTGCTCTCCCAAAATCACCACCAGGAGCTCCCCTGCACTCCTCCCTGGTTCAGCCCCACCAAGGTCCTAGAGCAACTAAAGCAGCACTACCAACAATGGAGGCAGAGGAAGCAATTCTCACTCTTTGTCCCTGCCCAAGTCCTCTCCCTTTCGCCTAAACACACACACCTAACCAGACCAGAGATCTTCAGTATGCAGGCCCACAGTACTCAGCCCTCATCAACAAATAATCATGTAGAATATGCATAGTTCTTTTCCCTCCCTCCCTCCTTTCCTCCCTCCCTCTCTCCCCCTTCATCCTTTCTTATTTCACTCTTTCTGGTTGCTATTCCTTTTTTAGGACTACCCACTCTGAAGTCCTGGAACTCTCTATGCACGTGAGGCTGGCCTCTAATTCACAGACTGGCATGCCTCTGCTTCTCAACTGAGTGCTGAGATCAGTGACAGGTGTCACCACTAATTTTTATTCTTAGAGTTTCACTGCTATGTTATAAGATGTCCAGTCACCTTAACAGCTGAACGACAGGGCAGAGAAACAAGGAGTCCTTCAGCTAACACTGGTTGACCACAATGCCTCTTTGGCAGAAATAATTCTATAATTGGACTTTCACGAAGTAGTTATGTGTGTTTCTTACTCTTGTGGTCAACTCATTGGAATGTGCTTTTATGGGATAAATATCATCAAATATTTTAGTCTTTAAACACTAGACTAGGTATACATCCAAGATAACTAAAGGCAGCAATGAGGTTGACCTGAAATTTAGCAAACCGAAGTAGGTATTTTTATTTAACACAGTTATTGGCACAGATACTAAGATATACTTTTAAAATTCGTATTTGCTTATTGTTCACACTTTTACACACACACACACACACACACACACACACACACACACACACACAGAGAGAGAGAGAGAGAGAGAGAGAGAGTTTTGATCTCCCCACTGTCCTCTTGTCTCCTTTTTCTCCCATGGACTTCTTGTCATCTCAACGAGACACCCCCCCCCCCATGTATTTCCTCATTTGGTTGTTGTTGCCTTTTTTAGCTTTGGTGACCAACTGTTTTAGGATTGCCTGCATGGGCATGAGTGGGAATTATTTACGTGAGCAAGGGCAATTACCCAGTGACTTCACTACAAAGAAATATGACCTCTGCCTCCAGCAACCATTAACTGCCTACAGATACTCAAGATGGGGTGGAGCCCTTTAAGCCATTCTCAATCCATGAAGAAATGTTGATAGACCCAGACTAAGAAACCTTAACTGCAATAGCAGACATTACTTTGCATCACATTTTGAGATATGTCTTTTCAGGCACTTACATTTTTTGGGGAGAGGGGCAGGGTAACCCATGTTCTCCAGGCTACCTCCCTATACTCAGTCCTAATGTCTCAACCTCCAGTGTGCCAGAATTACAGGCATGTGCCATCATGCTAAGCCCATCTTTGTACACATTACTTAGTTTTTATAACAAAATCTATAAATGGATGGTTGCTGAATTCTAGTGGTTAGAGCAGAGACTTTTTCCTCTATCAGTTGCTGCAGTTCAAAGTCTGCCTTATCCAGCTACTAGTACGATTGTAGGTGGTGATATGTTCTATTCTTCGGTTATCTCACCTCCTTTCTGAAACAAATCCACAATGCCCTGAAAATTACAGGACATAAACAGGGCTTAACACGGGAGCCAGTATGGGGCGACGCTAAACACAGGGTAATAACTGTTATTCTCATTTGGATGAAGGAGCTGAAGTCCGAATCCTTTTCTCTTTTAAATTTAACTAGACATCAGATGGGAAAACAGAGATTTTAACTCTCTGACTGTACAGTTCCTTCAGCTACCAATGGCATTGGGTCCAGTGCTAGCACTCCAGTCATTCCTCTCCACAATTAATCTACTCGCTAGCAAGCCAAAGGAAATCCTCGCTAAGCATACAATGCGGGGTGTGTGCATATAGTCATAGAGAATTATTTTTAGCCACAATCACAAACAGGAAGAAAAATCGCTATTAACTTCAGTAACGTCGGCTTTAAAATTATCAAGATCTGAGACCCACAAGTTGTTTAAAAGATAACAATCAACAGTACTGGTTCTTTGTGTTGTGGGGGAAAGGTTTTTAAAACAGATACTTGGGGAATGATTTTCTTTCTCCTCAGAACTAATTACTACACTATAATCATGACTAAACAATAACAACAACAAAATGATTCAATGTAAAACTCTGCAGTCTTAGACCAGGTATCTTTGACATGCTATATGTCTTTATATGTAGTTAAAATTCATAAACTCCTGGAATTTATGTGTACAGTTGAGAGTATATGAGTTTATTTGTGACTTCTTGGAAGAGAAGGTCATTAGATTTTCTTAGAAAGTCATTGTTCCAGAAAGTTTAAGAACCATTGGTTTAACCTGAAGCATTTTCTTCCAGCTCGGTTACAGTGGTGTTCCTCACAAAGGCCTACTGCACCCAATACAGTATTTCACATGTTGGGTTGGGCAGATAGTAACATCTAGGTTGTGGTATAGGAAGATATAGTATAGAAGCAGGTCAGCTACATCCTGAACTTGTTCTTGGAAATAAATCCCAGCTGAAACAAAGTCAAGCTCTGTCCCTTTCCTCTCCTCTCCTCTCCTCTCCTCTCCTCTCCTCTTCCCTCCCCTCCTCCCCTCTTCTTTTCTTCCCTCCCCTTCCCTCCCCTCCCCTTCCTACCCTCCCCTCTCCTCATTTCTCTTCTCCTTTCCTCCCTTCCTTCTTTTCTTTCTTCCTTCCATTTTCCTCCTCCTCCTCCTCCTCCTCCTCCTCCTCCTTCTTCTTCTTCCTCTTCTTTTTTGTAAGGTCTAGTGTGTGTGTGTGTGTGTGTGTGTGTGTGTGTGTGTGTGTGTATGTGTGTGTGTGTGTGTGTGTGTATGTGTGAATGTGTGTGTGAATGTGTGTGTGTGTTTTCTGCATCAGCTCTCTTTTGCAGTTGGGGTTATAGGAGTGTGTAGAAATATCTGGCTTCTTACACAGGTGCTGGGATCATGGCCATGATCATAAAGCAAGTACTCTTAATTCCTGAGCTATCTTGATCTGCAAGAGCAAAGTTGAGTGGTGAGGACAGAACCTCTGGGCTTCAAAGGTTCAGACATTTACTGTTCGGTGCCCTGCACTATACACTGGATGGAGATAAAGGACGTTAGGGTCATCATCAGGATGAGCTAGAGGCTCCTCTGTTACTGTTATTACCTGGCACAATACAGTATTTTCAAATAATTATTATTTTTACATTTAATTTATGGGGGGGGAGAAAGAGAAAACAAGTTCAAATATAGGGCATCGGGTGTGGCAGCAAGTACCTTTACCCATTGACCCAACTTGCCAGGCAGCACTTGATTTTTAAATCTCACATTTTTTTATGGCTAACAGAAAGATGACCTTTATTCCTTTTGCCATTTAAAAAAATAACTATTATCAAAATCAGAATAAAATATATATCATAAAATTCGTAGAAAGACCACAACTGTTATTCTTAAATTAGCTGCATATGGTGACACAGATGATTTCTGAGAAAGGACTTGAAAAAATATCATTTAAAAATCACTAAATGTATTAGCAATTACCTAGTAAATGCCCCATAAAATTGTCACACATTCTGGTATTGACGCCCCAATGTAAGTAAGATCAAGTGTTGGATGTTTAGGAGAAACTCATGAAGATTTCCTGACTAAATCCTCAGATACTGAGTGGAAGCTGGGTGGTAGTTGTTTACATCTTTAACTCCACCACTTGGGAGACAGAGATAAGATGATCTCTGAGTTAAAGGCCAGTCTGAACTACAGAGCCGGACAGCTAGGGCTACACTGAGAAACCCTGTCTCAAAAAGCCCCAAACCAAACCAAATCACTACCCCCTGGAGAGTGGAAATTATAACATGTAAATAAAATGTTTTCATGTAATTATCTGTTCAGGCGAGACTTTGCATTTCCTGTTACAGACAAGAGATGTCTGAAGTAATATCGATTATGCAATATGGACTTTGTGATTTATAGTTTTTGATAAATTCCCTGCTTCTGCTTTAAAACTTATATTTGTGACTTCTTTCAATAAACATTTAAAAATATAAAAACACAAGATTGCATACACATTAATTTTCATGAAGGGAATAAATACTTTATTCATACTCTCATAGAACCAGTTAAAGTTAATAAGAAGGCTCAAAGCCCCCTGTAAAAGCATTTGTCCCCTTTGTTTTCATTAAAGCATAACTGGAGGAATCAAATTCACATATTTTTTTGTCCTCTGGTGAATTATAGAATAATATAATCTCTTTTAGCTTCACTGAAAGGAAAAAAAAAAAACCATGGAGTTGTTTCAAAATATTTTTCTTGAGGCTAAGTAATTCTTTGAGTTAAATCTTTTTCACCTGTCAGAATAGAGGTATGAAAAAACAAAATCAGAAGGTAAAAAACAACCTATTGGGCCTTAAGATATAACCAGGGGTTATTACTTTAAGAGTTGACAAGGTACCTACAAATTTACATTTTCTGATACCAACTTAGTCTGATTTTAACCAGATTTTTCGAGGCAATGAGGCTACATGCACTAAACAGTTTTAGTGTCCAACCTCAGCTGAGAATGGTCAACCATTGAGAGTGGTTCTCCTGTCCTCTTTGAGCTCCTCTCTTCTTCCTTTCTCAAAATGGAGCCAGACTCCAGGTTTCATGGGAGGGCCATTACAGCGTGCTGGACCAAGATGAATGAAGTCTGGATTCTGACCATTCTCGGGTGAGGTACAGAGTACAGGGAAGAATCCAGAGTTCCAGCAGGGCACTGTTGCCTCTGTTATTAATTGACAATGGATTTTTCTTACCTACAATTCACTCATTTCAAGAGTCAAGCCTTGGCGAATGTGTAGGTCTAGCTTGTGTTAGGTATCTATCTCTCAACTCTGGGTAAAGGCAGAGGGGCTTAGATTAGGCTGGACATCTAGTTGGAGACTAAACCTAAAGAGATGCCGAAAGCAACCCAAATCCTACTAACAAAAGGATAGGAAATGACGCCGGTGAGGCCCCCCTGACATTTAGAAGACGTCCCTGAACATTCAGGCAGCTCAACACTAAAGAAATCAACACTTTCAATACACCATCAGAGAAGAATAGAGGCTTTAGTTATGTCTCTTGGTTGGTAAGAATCAGTGGAAATATACACAGCCAAAGGGAAAAACGAAAAGCAAAACCAGCTTCCTTTCCTTTCTACTTAAGCACAGAAGAGATCATGTATGCTACTCACAACATCCTTCATTCACCCCCCAATACCAGTGATCTACGATCTGTTCATCTACACTGTCTGCTGGCCACATACCTGCTTCAGGAGTATTCTCTTTGAGTAACTACAGTATTGGGTTCCACCATTACTACTAACTTTCTGCATTCCTATGTTATCAGGAGAGTCATCACGAGAACTCCCAGTTCTCTTACGACTGACTGACAATACCTGTTTGTTGTCCTTTGTAGTGTTGGAAAGTTAGGGCCACATGAGGCAAGGCTTCGTCCATGTTACTGCAGATAAAACACTTGCTGTCCTACAAATTAGGAACGGAAGAATTTCTTCAACTTCATCTCTTTCTAACAGCAGACACTTGGCAATGACGAATAGGATATGGGGCGAGTCATGGGGTACCAGGTTTTAGAGAGCATTAAACGTTCTTCACTCCAAGCTCAGTAAAGATATCTTAAGAAACACCAAGCACAAAGTGGACCAGCAATTATTTTGCCTACTAAGTGTGTGAGAAGCTCCTGTCCATCAACCTGTAAAGAGAGTAAAATGTGGCCTCCGAAAAATAGTAAAAGAATAAGGCGAAGTTATAAATAAGATGAGTGAGTTACATTAGCATTTGTGTGCATGCGCTCACACACATGCACGGTAGGGAGCTAAGTACAGAGAGAAAGATCCAGAGCATATAGGGGCAGCCCATCCTCTGAAAATGACCCTCTGAAGGATCCAGAGAACACTGAAGAAAACGACTTGGCACGAGAAAGCGCTGCCTTTTACGGAAACTGGCATCGATGGCCATTTTTGCTGTCTGTCCCGCTGACTCGGGCCCTTTGCTTCACCGTTGCCGCAGCTCTTACTGCTTTCAGACCCCTGCGTCAATCATTTCTGGCCTTTCTCACATCAGGCTCTGTGTAGGATTTTATTGGGTTGACTACAAGCCCCCTCAAGTGGTTCCATATGCCAGCCCTGGCTTTAGAGCCGCTTTCCACTGATCCTTTACTTTGAGTTCCAGTGCCTTTCAGACTTTTAATCTGGGTTCCTGTGGCTCTTCCCCATTGGCTGCTGGTGGCCTAATAGCCTTTCTTCTCCCCATGGCTCTGCTTCATTGCCCCACTCCCGAGCAGATGCTCTGGCTCTCTCCACAATGCACACTGCCAGTTCCGTGGCATTTTCTTGCTGCTTTTGGCTGTAACTCTCAACTTTTCAAGGCCCAATTGTAAGACACCATGTGGGACCGATCCAAGGAGAGGGGTGTGGAGGATGATGTAGAGTGTGTGTGTGTGTGTGTGTGTGTGTGTGTGTGTGAGCACGTGCGTGTGCGTGCAGAAAATATGTAGAAGATAGGAAATGAGGCTAAATTTAAGGAACGTTTCTACATATTGCTTGCAACATACTTTGCTGTCTTTTGGTAAAAGGAATACTTCCCCTCTGTCATGGGAGGGATGCTTCTTAGTGCAGGGTCTTTTTAATGGATCAAATTCGAGGTGCCTGCTGTTGGCCCAGGTCCTGCATGTCTTCTGCTTTCCTTCCAGTTGGGAAGACAGCTGCCACCTCCCTTCATAGCAGCTTGCCAGTGTCATCAGGTGTCAGCAACTGTTCCTTCACTGCCCACGTCCTCAGCCTTCTATTTAGAACGGGGGCCATTTTAATGCTAAAACCAGAATCAAGACATGCTAGTATGTCCTGCTCTTCAGGTCCTCTCTTCTGCCATCCTCTGACCGTTCAGGCAGTGGCCTTTTCTACAGCACAGCCCAGATGAAGGCTCAAACATTGTAAAAACCAGAAACGGTGGTTGTTGTCCTTGGTTACAAAATGGAGCGAGAATCCAGGAGATGATGGCCGAGTGTTGCTGAGCAGCCATGGTGGAGTGGAGATCACATGTCACACCATTAGATATGGCCCTTTCCTGGCTATAGATAATCGCCAATGGTTAACGAGCGCTCTGCCTCTCAAGAATTAGTCAGCAAAGACTGGAGACATTTCAATGTGCTAGAGTTGGAAAGGGATATTTGTATTGGCAGCCATGGGGCCAAGGGTGCTGCTTAAACCTTCTACAGTGCACAGGCAAGACCTATATCACATTACCCAAATCTAGATGTTAGTAATGACAAGGTTGACCTCCAGCTGCCAAGACTCTCCTGTTATTCTCTTCGAAGACATTAGCCTCATTAAACTAAATACTGAGATTGCAAAGTTTCTGTAAGGCTAAGACACTATAAAGGAAACAAAATGGCAGCCAACAGATTGGAAAAAGATCTTTACCAACCCCACATTTGATAGAGGTCTAATATCCAATGTATACAAAGAACTCAAGAAGTTAGACACCAGAGAATCAAATAATTCTATTAAAAATGGGGTACAGAGCTAAACAAAAAATTCTCAACTGAGGAATATCGAATGGCTGAGAAGCATCTAAGGAAGTGCTTGACATCCCTAGTCATCAGAGAAATGCAAATCAAAACAACCCTGAGATTCCACCTCACACCAGTCAGAATGGCTAAGATCAAAAACTCAGATGACAGCAGATGCTGGGAAAGATGCAGAGAAAGAGGAACATTCCTCCACTGATGGTGGGGTTGTAAGCTGGTACAACCATTTTGGAAATCAGTCTGGCGATTCCTCAGAATATTGAACATAGTACTACTTGAAGACACAGTGATTCCACTTCTGGGCATATACCTCAGAGATGCTCCAGCATACAACAAAGACACATGCACCACAATGTTCATAGCAGCCCTATTTATAATAGCCAGAAGCTGGAAAGAACCCAAATGTCCTTCAGTAGATGAATGGATACAAAGATTGTGGTACATTTACACAATGGAGTGCTACTCAGCTATCAGAAACAATGACTTTATGAAATTCCTAAGAAAATGGATGCATCTAGAGAATATCCTGAGTGAGGTAACCCAGTCACAAAAGAACAGACATAATATGCAGTCACTGATAATTGAATACTAACCCCAGAAAGCTCTGAACACCCCAGAAACAACTCACAGACTATATGAAGCTCAAGAAAAACAAAGGTCAAAACATAAAAGCCTCAGTTCTTCTTAGGAAAAAAAAATGTATAGCACCCTCTCAGGGTGTGGTACACCTGGACCTTAAATCGTTAATAATCTAAGAGCTAAGGTAATATAGCCTTTTGGCAATTTTTGGTATTCAAAGATCATTATGCTTAATCTATACTCACCAAGAAAACTGACGGTTTCCATGTTACTTTCTGTTCTACATTTACTTTATGCTTATAGTAACTAGCGGGATTTCAATGCATGCTATCAAACGTCTAAAAGAATTAAGTACTAACAAAAAATATCCCTATAGTGTTATGCCAAAATGCCTTTAAAATTCTGTATATGTATCCCTCTTTTTAAAATAAAGTTGTAAGAGAGGAAAATAAAGAATAATAATAATAATAATAATAATAATAAAAAACAAAAGAAAACTAGTCGGTTGGTTACATAGTCTTTGCACCTAAAGTCAAGATTTTTTTTTCCTCAAGAAACTGACTTACCCATTGTACTGGCTGGTTTTGTGTCAGCTTGACACAAGCTGGAGTTATCACAGAGAAAGGAACCTCAGTTGGGGAAATGCCCCCATGAAATCCAGCTGTAAGGCATTTTCTCAACTAGTGATCAAGGGGGAGAGCCCAGCCCACTGTGGGTGGAGCCATCCCTGGCTCAGCCCACTGTGGGTGGAGCCATCCCTGGCTCAGCCCACTGTGGGTGGAGCCATCCCTGGCCCAGCCCACTGTGGGTGGAGCCATCCCTGGGCTGGTAGACCTGGGTTCTATAAGAAAGCAGGCTGAGCAAACCAGTGGAAGCAAACCAGTGGAAGCAAACCAGTAAGTGACATTCCTCCATGGCTTCTGCATCAGCTCCTGCTTCCTGACCTGCTTGAGTTCCAGTCCTGACTTCCTCTGGTAATGAACAATGATATGAAAATGTAAGTTGAATAAACCCTTTCCTCTCCAACTTGATTTTTGGTCATGATGTTTGTGCTGAAATAGAAACCCTGACTAAGACGCCCATCTCACAGTTTAGAGGTTTAAAGTCATGAAGCCTGCATTAGCTCTCTCCTCTGGTAAGGGTTTCCTCTCTGCTATTACCTCACAGCCAATTACAATGGTGGACATGTATGCAGAAGTGCAGGATAATGGTTCCATACAGGAAGCCAAAGAATGACCGTGCAGCGCCTGCCTCAAGGTCATATAACAATCATTCAGAGGAAAATCCAGATATAGACAATTCCCAGGTGCAAGTAACTGAGTCAGGTAAGCGTGCCTGTCCACAGGCATCTATTGATTCATAGTATAGTAAGAGTCTCACTGATGTCAGCTATCACAGTGTAGAAGGAATGGCAAAACAATTCACATCACAACAAGAGGAGATACTTTCATGCCAATTCTAAAGAAAAAGGCAAACCCATTGTGCTGTGGGTCTGTTCTTCATTCTCTTTCTCCCAGGGCCACCCATGGCTTCTTCTTAGCTTTCCAGGTGCATTTTAAGTTGGAGCTTGACCCAGAGGAAAAAACCCAGGAAGGGCTATGGTTGAATTTCTTCCCCAAAATTCCTGTTGTGGAAGCGTGGCTCCCAGTGTGATAGTTTTAAGAGTTGGTGGATCTTTGTGAGCTGAGGCATTACTGTAGCTCTGGTCTTAAGTGCATTCTCCATGTCCAAGTAATAAAGGTTTGATTCCCTGGCTATGGCTACTGGGAACTGGTGGAGACTATTGAGAGGCTTAAAGGTTGTTGGAGGGTGAGGTTTTGAAGGGAACTTTGGAGCCCTGTTTTTTTTTTTTTTTTTTTGTTCCTCTTTTTAGCTGCCTGATTATGCAGTAGAAGATTTTTCTGTCACATGCTTCTACTTTATTGTGCCAAGGGGCCACCAAGTTATAAACGGAAATCTTTGAAACTGCGATCCATATACAGCATTTCTCTTGACATGATCATCGTCTTGGGTGTAGAGCTTTATTTCGCAACCAGTGGGTTTTGTAGGGGCACGTAATCAGATCCTACATATCAAATATTTACATTACAACTGGTAACAGTAGCAAAACTATAGTCATGATGTAGTAACAACATAATTTAATGGATGGGGTGGTCACCACAAGTCTATTAAAGGGTTGTCTTTAATACAACTCTATTAGAGCATCACTGCAACAGGAAGGCTGACAATCACTGGTATAGAGGTTTGGGGGCTGACTAATAAAAGCTTTGTGGATGGGACTGACACAGTTCTCATATCTAGATTAAATTTTGAATCAGTGAATGATTTTAACTGTAGCTACTCCATGTGCTTGGCTCTTTCTCTATCTTCTGTTTCTTTTTCTTCTTCATTGTCATGTAGACACCAGTGGCTCTTGGCCAATGCTGGCTTTTGGTCATTTGAACTTTCTGGTCCTGGAATCATAAGCCAAATCAAGGTATTTTATTCAGAAAATATCTTGGATATTTAGACACAGAAACACCGCACCAACTGAGAGACAATGAAAGGGAAAGAGAAGTGTATTGACGTGGTGTATGTTTTATAATTTTGTTGGTGTTTTATCTTTCATTAGCTGTGCTATGGTTTGAACCTGAAATGTCCAACATAGATTCATGCTTAAAATTCTTGCCCCGAGTTGTGAAGCCACTGTACTATGTATTATTGCTGCTACTTGGAATCGTATATCCGGTCTAACTGGCCCTAGACAAGCACTGCATGAGTCACATCTCCAGCCCGGTGGCTCTGTTGTGAAGACTACGTAGTCTGTAAAGAGAGGTTCCTGGTTGGTAGAAGTAAGTCACTAAGGCTGGCCTTTGAAGCTTATACCTGCTTCTGGATGCAGTCTTGGTGTCACCATATTAACCGTGTCCATTGAGACAGTTGAAAAATCTCTCGGAAATCATGGGTTAAAAGACTCTTTTGGTCTCCTAAGTTCTGTCTGGTTTTGTTTACATTTTGTTTGTTTTGGTTTTGGTTTTTGCTCTCCATAGCAACACAGAGAGCTGGCACACTTTCCTTAGACTTCTGTCTAGGCCATCTCATCTTCACCTCTCCTACAAGATAACCTTGTTCCGTACAGCCAATAGAAGCTCTCCTGAGGTGTGAAAGTCAGTTTGTCCTTAAGTAGACAAGTCATGCCACTTTGACTGTGACAAGTCATCTCAAGCACAGATGCCCATTGGCTATGTCTTGATATAAATGCAATTTAGTGTTTCCTTGTTTTGGCGTTTATTATATCATTGTGTGTATTTTAGCATTTTTACCTCAGCATTATTTGTAGTTGTTTTTTAGAAGATTTGATGTAGTCCAGACTTACCTTACACATTGCAGTAAACAATTTTGCATTCCTGATCTATCTTTCCAGTGTTGTGTGACACTTTTCCTCTGGAGACAGACATCAACACATGTAGGCAGGGGAGAAAGGCCAAGTGGGAAGCAATGATTGTATCAAAATCTAACTTGCTGAACTAATGCATTTACAGGAGTTCGAGATAGAAGTATGGGTGAGGAGGAGAATCTAGGACTTTGGATGCTGTGTTACATTCAGGAGCAGAAACAAGTCAAATACAGTGTGTACCCAGCATGGGTGATGACTCACAAAAGCTACAGCTCTGGACCTCTTTGGCCACTTGGCAGGAGTGTGACACACCAGAGACTCTTCCCCGTGCCACTAGCTTGGTCAGAGCTAACACGCTCAGCGGTAGTTTACTGTTTCTGTAACTTCCAGGAGGGGCCCTGTGAGTCCTGTAAATTTCAGCTTTCCAGGGTTTTATAAGGCTGTTTACTTCTCCAGTCTCAGGAGCCTCCTCCTGGGATAGAATGTTTCAGTTTGGGAGGAAATTGCTTCACAATATCAGAGCTAGGATTACTGATGTGCGCTGCCAGCCTCCGTTTATACGATACTGGGGACAGAACCGACTTGGTGCACACTGTGCCAGCTACCCCTAGAACTCTGTCCCCAGTCCCGTGTCAGTCGATAAGGAGAAATGCCATGAAGATTAGGAGAAACCGGGTGGCGTGATGGACACCTGCAATCCTAGCACTTGAGAGCCAGAGGCAGGAGCAACATCCCGTTCCCAAAACAAATTAACTAAATAAGGTCTGGGGATATAATGACTTTAAACCGCCCTTGAGACACAGGTAGAAAGGTACAAATAATTACATGGATCATCTTTAGAAATAGATCTGATTTTATATGATGTAATGAGGCTGGTATGACACTTAATGGCATAGGGGATTATGAGAAATGACAGAACCATCAGGTGATGGCTGGCTCCGCCCTGCTTAAGCCAGGGGTTAGCTGTGTGGGGTCACATGGAATGAGGCCTGCGGCCTGCGTACACTTGTTCTTTGGGCCCTGGTTTGCTTTTAATTGTCCGTCTCTAAGAATTTCCTAATTTAATAATTCTGATATATAGTGGTATATGCCTATTTTAAATAGAAATGGTTCTTTTCTTCAAATTATAGAGACACAAAGTTGTTCTGAGCTAATGAGAAGACGGTGCAGAGTCTGGTGCTCAGGGAAGCACAGGCTGCATTTTCTTTCTGAAATTCTATTCCCATTCTCCATAAGATCTTCCCCAACCAGGTGTTTTGCTAACAACTTTCAGAAGGAAGAGTTTCCTATAGATGCTGGAGAACACTGACATGAACATAATTTTGAAATTACCACCTACACAAATTCTTCAGTTTCTGGTCACTCACATTGTTTTTATTGCTCAGATAAATCTAGTCTCTCTTCATCAAGACTAACAGAAACTTGACTACACAGTATCATGGGAATATCACCCTATGAAGAGATCAGAAAGATGCCCTTGCTTTGCAGGTGTCTGTCTCCTTGTTCTCAGACAAGCCAAGTTAGTTTGCATTCTGATTTCTCACCATCAGAATGGGGGAGATAGTTTCAAAGTCCTTGAAAGAGACCTTCAGATTCAAACTCTAACATCTACTATTTCTAATTGAATGGATGCTTCAATGGGTACAGCAGACATGGGGGATAAGAGTAGAGGAGAAACTCTACAAACCCTTAGTTATATTTGACTTGTACTAATGAAGGACCCAAACCACGAGGAAACTGGCTTCTCTTAAATGTTCATAGCCTTAAACATCCTTAGCCAGCACCCCTGTTATATTTGTGACTCTGTTTAAAGCCATGGTATCTGTGTTCACTGATGAGAATTTGCAATGGACTCTGCTTTCTAGAATTTACCCATACGATTATTAAAATAAACGATTTTCTCGTTTAAAAATGAGAAAAAAAAGTTATGGCGAGGCTTACAGGAGACACTTCAAAGTCTAATGGAGGAAGAGGGCAGGATGTGGTTCTGTTTGTTTAAAACTGTTTAACTTTTGAGTTCCAAAGTGATATGAATACCGAAAGGAATGGTCTCCAGGAGGAAGAGGAACTTTTGATGGTTGGCCTAATAAAATAAAAGCACACATTAGTGAAACCGAATGCAAAGACAATTCCATCACGCCTGCTGCTCACAGATGAGCCCTTCTGCCGGATTGCCTCCAACAGTGACGGCTGTGCACACTACAGCCACCATGTGTCATCTGCAAGTGTGTCATCTGCAAACTTTTTATACGGAAAGGACCAGCCAGCCTTCTTGGCCAAGCTGCCGCCACAAAAATCTGCTAGTGATTTGGGTTTCCATGTTTTCTGAGGATATGTTGCGGCACAGGATACATGTGCTTGTATGTTGTCCAGGGAACTATCAGAAAGGACTGTGTGGTGAATGTTTTAGGAAAGGCAGATCTTTTTTATTTATATATATATATAGAGAGAGAGAGAGTTGCTTTTTGTCACTGAGCATAACCGCTTTGCAAAGCACACTGCTTTTTGTTATTGGTATGACTTTAAAATCTGAGCAAAAGAATACAAAGTATAGTTAAACACTACCAGACATTAGGGATAATCTGTCTTTAACAACTTGTGCGCATTAGCTGCCTTTTGATAGCCTCTGGGGGGAAAAAGCAAAAGCATCATGGAATTTCTTAAAAGAACTGAAAATCTAAATGTCAAAACTGTACGCTTTATACTCAGCTAGAGAAATTCTTGCCTCACTGAAAACACCTACGTTCCAACACCCCGTGCTTGCTTTGGAGACTTAGAAGGAGTTAAAACAGCTTCCTTGGCATCAGATATCAGTATAATAGGCTTTTACTGAAGTAATTAAAATTTGTTTATAATTAATACAGATGAATTGGTTTCTGCACAATAATAGTTAGGAGATTAACAAAGGCCACATTTTGGCAACAGGACCACATTCTTTTCCAAGTGCTGTGGGACTTTCTCCAGTGACTGTCTGTCCAATCCGGCTGTTTCTTCAGAGGTGCCATATGGCACTGCTACGCATTTTGACTTCTTTTTTTTTTTTTTCTAAAAGGCAACCATACGACATAACTGATCTTTAAAGTGTTGTCAGAAGGCATTACCTGGGTAGGCTTCGAGCTTCTGCTTTCCAAAACCTTAGCAAGCACAGGGGCTATTAATTATGAGCAAAAGCAGTGTGCGCACACACACCAGAAACTTGGCCTTGTTCCCTCCCTCGCCATAGCTGATCATCTTGCGAGCCATGCTGGCTGGGAAAGCAAGGAGCTGTGTATTCGTGTATTTATTTTGTACCTCTAACAGGGAAGGGAGAATTATTCCACATTAACACATGAATTCAATAATTTCATTATGGAGTGTCTGTGCTATTGAATCCAACATAAAAATATTGGCTACCTTGTAGGTTTACCACAGAGAAAGATAGATAGATGATAGATAGATAGATAGACAGACAGACAGACAGACAGACAGACAGATAGATAGATAGATAGATAGATAGATAGACAGATAAATGAATGGATGGATAAATGGATGGATGGATAGATAAGAATACTGTTGACATCTAAAGATCTGATGTACTAGAAGTATAAAAAATAGTATTAGAAGACTATTTTTTTTGCAATAACAGCAGATTTTGATCTGATGTTTATACCTCAAATATTCAGTCTGGAGAGAAAAGGTATAAATAGTTCAAATACTGTCTTTCTGATTTCCTCAGAAAATTAGGTTTCTTGGAAGGAGATGTTCATTTTAAACTTTCCACTTCTGTATTATGCATAGGACAAGTTTATATTCCCAAATGGTCTATATTGAAGCTTGGGGAACTTTGTAGGCTAGGGAAAATGAAAGTAGAAAAAGTACATCTGTCATAGAGGATGCAGTCTCAGCAACATGGGCTCCTCCCCTAAGCTCACTGTGAGTTGATCTATTCTGATATCAACTGCTAACTTCTTCATTTTCCTCTTAAATTTGCTGTATGTAAAATCTAACTCCTT
Source organism: Micromys minutus (assembly GCF_963924665.1). Classification (NCBI taxonomy): domain Eukaryota; kingdom Metazoa; phylum Chordata; class Mammalia; order Rodentia; family Muridae; genus Micromys; species Micromys minutus. The sequence goes on along the minus strand of NC_137961.1, from coordinate 18,076,336 downwards.
AAAATAACTCACCTCTCTCACATTCTCTACCCCCCATATCAGTGTTCAGTCCATCTGTGGTGATTTGAATATGCTTGGCCCAGGCAGTGGCACTATTAGAAGGTATGGCCTTATAGGAGGAAGTGTGTCACTGTAGGGATGGGCTTGGATACCCTCCTGCTAGCTGCCCAGAAGACAGTCTTCTCCCATTTGCCTTCAGTACAACATGTAGAAGTCTCACCTCCTCCAACACCATGTCTGCCTAGGTTCCCGCCATGATAATGAACTGAACCTCTGAGCCTGTAAGCTAGCCCCTATTAAATGTTGTCTTTGTAAGAGTTGACTTGGTCATGGTGTCTCTTCACAGCAATAGAGACCCTAACTAAGACACCACCCTAGTGGCAAATCAGTCATTCTTTTCCTCTCCTATTTCCTCTCTTATCCTGTGAGCTCCAAAGCTTTCCACTTTTCTTGCTTCTCACTGGCTCTGTTGCTAGGATGCTAGTAGCAGACATCACCATCCTCCTCTCCAGTTATCTTAGCAGTCTTCAGTTGCTTTGCTTCCTCCCCTGTTTGCCTACCGTCTTTCCAATTTTGTCAGAGTCATTTTTAAACCATGTCACTTTTCAGGTCAAGTTTCCCCAATGAATTGCCAAACCTATTAGCAGGCCTGTGTAACCCTACAAAAGGTTTCCTTAGCATGTTAAATTCATGTATTAAGCTCTGTGGTGGCTTCCCCCTGCTGGGTTTCCTTGGTCTGGTAGGCTTAGCTCCTGCATCTTTAGCAGGGCTTCTGGTCTGCTGCTGTTTTTCCTTGATGTGTAGAGTAGACTCATGCTGGCTTGATAAAATGGATCAGTGAAGTGTCAGGAACTGTGTTAGGTATTTGTCCAACCTCCACTGGCTGACCATGAGCTAAGGCGGGATTAGTGGAACCAGAGAAACTGGGAAATCTAGACAGCAGGTCTTCCTATCACATAGAGATGCTCATATATTTCGCAAGGTGCCACCATCTTCTCTCTTCCTGGAATGTTCTCTGTGAGCGCCCTCCACCCTGTCCTATGTCCCCAAACTTCCTCAGGCACTTCTGTAAGACCTTAGTGTGGACGCTCCGTCAATCCTATTCAAGCTCCCCTTTTTATATTCTTTCATCATTTTTCTCAGTTCAGCTTATAATTTATTTTCTCCCTTTCAGCTTTCTGATTGTATCCATGCAGTAGGAAACAGGAAGAGAACAGGAAAGGATTAATATTCTGTCATTGCCTCCTCCCGTCTGTCGGTGCCCAGATCATATCCATCAACATTCTGTCTAATACCATCTAATGCCTCAAGTGTTAATTAAAAGACGCTGCTTATCTTGAAACTATTTCATCAGAAATAACTTCAATCACAGAATGGTTACAGGAATTATATTTAAAAATGCATTTTTCCTTCAGACCGGGCTAATATGTTCGTATGTATCATCTGTCTACCCATTTTTTATTTGCCTTGAAACATGCTCTAACTTTTCAGCCCCGGTTGGCCTGAAACTCCCTGAATAACAGACAAGACAGGCTTCAAGTTCATGACCTTTCTCTCGTCTCAGCTCCATAGTGCTGCGAGTAAACCGTGAGTGGAGCTGCCTTTAATCTCAGTAATTGGGGGGCTGAGACAGGTGGATTTCTAAGCCCGAGGCTAACCTGATCTATATAGTGAGTTCCAGAAAAGCCAAGAACTGTAAAATGACACTTTGTCTCAAAACAACAACAACAACAATAAAAAACAAAACCCAGAAAAGAAAATCAAACAGACAGAAGCACTTCACATGCACAGAGGTATAGAACTGAGGAGCAATGGAATAGTATAAATGGTTAATATGAGCTAAGAGCTAGTCGGGAGCAAGCCAAGCTTAAGACCTAGGCACAAATACATAAATAAATCTTAATGTCCTTATTGGGGAGCTGGGGTCAGCTTAGAAAATGCCAAACAGTTATATGTGTCTGTGTGGCCTAAAGGTCAGAAAAGGGCATTAGTTGATTGTGAGCCAGTTTTATATCTGATTTTAAGTTGCCCAGTTTGGGGGTTTGGAATCAAAGTCAAGTCCTATGGAAGAACAGCAAACCATCTTAACTACCGAACCATCTCTCCACCTCCTGAATAAGCTTATTTACTCAGTAATCATCTCTGGGCATTTAGATTACTTCCAGTAATTTCTAATTATAAGTGGAACTGTAGTCATTAAACACTACATTTCAGGAGTTTAGCTTTATTAGTTTAAGATCATTGTTAAAACGTGAATAAGCCTGGAAACTATAACTCTTGAAGTGATTTCCAGTCATTTATATCACGCTGGGATCACATAATAGCACAACATTGTTGCATTCAGAGAGATGTAAGAAATACAGCAACATACTAATTTATTGAGCATGTAAGCACATATGTACATGTGGTGTGGACAAGAATCCCCCGAGGAGGAATTTAGGGCAGAAAAAGGGAAGCTGGTAAGAGAAATTTCTTCTATTGTTAAGTTGGATTGAATCCCAGTTTGTACTTGATATTTCATTCAGTCAGGAGATGCTGACAGGGAGCCTGAACCACTTAAGACTGGGATACAGCAGTCGGCAAGACTCTGAGGCCCTGTCCAGAGGCACAGAGGTACTTGCCGGCGGCTGTAAGCCATAGTGAGTACTGTGTGAACTCACAGTACAATCTGCGAAAAACACGAGGCATTTCAGAGGAAAGTGGCGAATATCATGTGGGACCAAGAAAATTGAGTTTTGTTCTAGAACTAGAGGTAAACCAAGGGATCTTTTACGTTCCATTTTCTGTTTTTTTTTTTTTTTTTTTTCTTGTTTTCCTCTTTCTTCTCTTTTCCTCCTGTCCTCCTTCTTTTTTTTTTCTTTCCCTTCCTGCCAGCCATGTTGGTACAAATTCAATTAACACATAACTTGGAAGGTAGACACAGGAGGAGCCTGAGCTCCCAAGCCAGCCTTGGCTACATGAAATGAAAGAACCATGTGGCAGTAGAAGCAAGAATCAAACTCAGGTCAGAGGAGACTGGCGTTTTGGTTAAGGCTAGGACAATGTAACTAATGAAAAATAATCATATTTGAGTTACATTTTAACAATAGAGTCCCTTGGACTGGCCTTGGATTGTGGAGGCTGAAGGAAAGAGAATCTATCTTTCTTCCTATTTGCTTTTTTGTTTTACAGGACAGGGTTTTGCTGTGTACCCTTGGCTGTTCTCAAACTTATTTTGTAGACCAGACCGACCTGGAACTCACAGAGATCTGCCTGCTCCTCCCTCCCCAGTGCTGGGATTAAAGGCATATGTATGCCACCACCTATAGAGAAATGAATATTTTTTACACCAGTCTTTTAAAAATGAGATTATATAAATTATGTGTATGTGCATTTGTGTGAGTATTCACAACCTGTGTACAGATTTGTTTTTCGAGACAGGGCTTCACTGTGTAGCCTTGGCTGTTCTGGAACTTGCTTTGTAAGCTAGCTTTGTAGACCTCTGAGACCATAAGAGAGTACCCACACTCTGTCCCAAGAATTACAGTATGTTCTGAGCCACCTGATAAGGGTGTTGAGAACCACTTAGGTCTTTTGGAAGAAGAAGGGAACATGCCACAACTCAGTATCTCCCTTAGAGTGTTTCTTAATTTCTTGTGAGAAAACATGATTATGTGTTTTCGTAAGCCCTCAGAGATGTTGCCTATGCTAATAGCTTTATGTCCTCCAAACCCCTGTTATCTAAAGACTTGTCAACATACTGTCCTTGCTATGTAGAAGATTTTTCACTGAAAAACATACTGGGTTGAGGAAATAGCCATGATAAACTAATGATAACTACATTTTCTTAAAATGATCTGTATTGAAAATCAAGTTGGTTCATGATTTAGTCATTTTTTCCCCATTTAGACATCAGGTATTGAGTTCCCTCACTATGCTAGACACAGAGTTGGGTGTTGGGGCTATGGGTATCTCTGTGCCAACTCCTTTGTTGGTGCTTTAGTCCCTGGGAGTTGTGGTGGGTTTAGTTAGTTGATCATTTTGTTCTTCCCATGGGGTTGCAGACCCTGTCAGCTCCTTCAGTCCTTTCTTTACCTCCTCCATTAGGGTCCTCATGTTCAGTCTGATGGCGAGCTGCAAACATTCTCTTCTGTATTAGTATGGCTCTGGCAGAGCCTCTGAGGAGGCATCCATATCAGGTTCCTGCCAATAAGCACTACTTGGTATCAGCAATAGTGATTTGGTTTAGTGGCTGCATATGCGGTGGACCCCCAGGTGAATCAGTCTCTGGATGATCATTTCTCAAATCTATGCTCCTCTCTTTCTCCCTGTAATTTTTTTCCATGAGTATTTTTTTCTCCCTTTTAAGAAGGACTGAGGCATCTACCTCTTGACCTTCCTTGTCTTTGAGTTTCATAAGTTTTGTGAATAGTTTTTTTGGGTATTCCAAGCTTTTTGGGCTAGTAACTGCTTATAAGACAGTACATACCATGAGTATTCTTTTGTGATTGGGTTACCTCACTCAGGATGATAGCTTCAAGTTCCTTCTATTTGCCTAGGAATTTTGTAAAGTCATTGTTTTTAATAACTGAGTAGTACTCCATTGTGAATATGTACCACAATTTCTGTATCCATTCCTCTCTTGAAGGACACCTGGGTTCTTTCCAGCTTCTGGCTATTATAAATAATGCTGCTATTATAAATAATGAACATGGTTGTGCATGTGTCCTTCTTAGATGTTGGATTTTCTTTTGGGTGTATGACCAGGAGTGGTTTAGCTGGGTCCTCAGTTAGTACTATGCCCAATTTTCTGAGGAACGGCAGATTGAATTACAGAATGGTTGTACCAGTTTACAATCCCCCCAACAATAGAAGAGTGATCCTCTTTCTCCACATCTGCTGTCATCTGAGTTTGTGATCTTAGCCATTCTGACTGGGGTGAGGTGTTTTGATTTGCATTTCCCTGATGACCATGGATGTTAAACATTTCTTTAGGTGCTTCTTGGCCATTCCATATTTCTCAGTTCAGAATTCTTTGTTTAGCTCTATATTCCATTTTTAACAGGATTATTTGATTCTCTAGGGTCTAACTTCTTGAGTTCTTTGTATATATTGGATACTAGCCCTCTGTCAGATGTAGGGTGGGTAAAACTCCTTTTCCAATCTGTTGGTTGCATTTATCTTTTTGACAGTGTCCTTTGCCTTACAGAAGCTTTACAATTTCATGAGGTCCCATTTGTTGCTCTGTCCAGTTTCTTTTTGGAGGTGCTCATAGCTATGTGTTTTTCTCTTAACACTGCTTTCATTATATTCTATAAGTTTGGGCATGTTGTGCCTTCATTTTCATTAAATTCTAAAAGGTCTTTGATTTCTTTCTTTATTTTTTCCTTGACCAAGCTATCATTGAGTAGAGCATTTTTAAGCTTCCATGTGTATATGGGCTTTTTATTGTTTTTGTTGTTATTGAAGATCAACCTTAGTTCATGGTGATCTGATAGGAAGCATGGGATTATTTCGATGTTCTTGATCTGTTGAGGCCTACTTAGTGACCAGGTGTATGGTCAATTTTGGAGGAAGTACCTTGATGTACTGAGAAGAAGGTATATATATTTCTTTTGTTTTAGGATGAAATATTCTATAGATGTCTGTTAAATCCATTTGGTACATAACTTCTTTTAGTTTCACTGTGTCTCTGTTCAGTTTCTGCTTCCATGATCTGTCATTGTGAGAGTGGGGTTTGAAGTCTTCTACTATTATTATGTGTGGTGCAATATATGCTTTGAGCTTTAGTAGAGTTTTTTTTATGAATGTGGGTGCTCTTGTATTTGGAGCATAAATGTTCAGGGTTTAGAGTTCATCTTGATAGATTTTTTTTCTTTGATGAGTAAAAAGAGTCCTTTCTTGTATATTTTTGATGACTTTTGGTTGAAAATCGATTTTATTCTATGTTAGGATGGCTGCTCTAGCTTGTTTCTTAGGACCATTTGCTTGGAAAGTGTTTCCCCAACCATTTACTTTGAGGTAGTGCCTGTTTTTGTTGCTGAGATGAGTTTTCTGTATGTAACAAAATGCTGGCTTTTCTTTAAGTATCCAGTCTGACAATCTATGTCTTTTTATTGGTAAATGGATTTCATTGATTTTTAACAGATATCAAGTAATTATGATTGTTGTTTCTTGCTATTTTTGTTGTTAGCGGTAGGATTATGTTTTTGTGCTTTTCTTCTTGGGGTTTGTTGCAAGAAGATTAATTTCTTGCTTTTCCTTGGGTGAAATTTCCCTCTTTGTGATATAGTTTTCCATCTATTATATTTTGTAGGGTTAGATTTTTGGAAAGATATTTTTAAAATTTGTTTTTGTACTGGAATAGCTTGGTTTCTCCATCTATGGTATTGGGAGTTTTGCTGGACATAGTAACCTGGAATGGCATTTGTGTTCTCTTAGTGTTTGTATGATATCAGTCCATGATCTTCTAGCTTTCATAGTCTCTGTCAAAAAGTTTGGTGTAATTCTGATTGGTCTACCTTTATGTGTTATCTGTCCTTTTTCTCTTACTGCTTTTTTTTTGTTCTTTGGTTTTTTTGTTTTGTTTTGTTTTTTGTTTGTTTTTAAATATTTGCTATTTTGACTGTTATATAGTGGTAAGAATTTTTTTTCTGATCCAATCTATTTGGGGTTCTGTAGGCTTCTTGTATGTTTGTGGTCATCTCTTTTCTTTAGGTTAGGGAAGTTTTCCTTTATAACTTTGTTGAAGATATTTACTGGGCCTTATATTTGGGAGTTATTACTCTCTTCTACACCTACTATCCTTAGGTTTGGTCTTTTCATTGTGTCCTGGATTTCCTGGTTGTTTTGGGTTAGAAGCTTTTTGATTTTTGCATTTTCTCTGACTGAGAAAATGTCAATGTTTTCTATGGTGTCTTCTGCCCCTGAGATTCTTTCTTTCATCTCCTGTATTTTGTTGGTGATGGTTGTGTCTATGAGTCCTGATGTCTTTCCTAGGTTTTCCAACTTCAGCATTTTCTCATTTTTGATTTCTTCATTGGTTCTATTTCTGTTTTCAATTCCTTCACTTGTTTGGTTGTGCTTTCCTGAAGCTATTTAACTGATTTTTCTGTTTTTATGTTTCTTCTTTGAGGACTTCAAATTGTTTGTGTGTTTTCTCCTAGCTTTCCTGTACTTTTTAAAGTGTTTTATTTATGTGCTTTCTGAGTACCTCCATCTTCATCACGAAGTATGATTTTAAGTCTAAATCGTGTTTTTCTGGTGAGTTGGGATATCCACTATTAGCTGTGGTGGGAGAACTGGGTTCTGATGTTGCCAGGTTGTCTTTGTTTCAGGTTTTTATATTCTTTCACTTGCCTCTTGCCATCTTGTTATAGGTGATAATAGGTGACCTTGTCTCTGACTGGATCTTCTCTCTCCTGTGGGTCTGTGGGCCCATGGTCTCTGGAGGGAGAGTGCTCCTGGATATTTGTCTTTCTGGGTAGCCCATGAGTTCTAATGGTAGTGTTTAGTCCTGATGCATCTGGGCTGGCTCTAGCCTTGGGCCAGAAGTGTCTGTTCTCAGGCAGCACAGCTACTGGTGCCCTGAGAGTTCTGGGTAGCTTCTCACAGAATAGTGAGTGGAGAGGGAGTGTGGACTCACCAGTGGGCTCAGGAGTGAGAACCCTTCTGCAGCTCTTCCAGCCATCTATGGGCGGGCTGCCAGTCCTGATACAACTAGTCTGGCTCTGGCCTTGGGCTAGAAGTCTTGATGCTCTTTTAAAATGGAGAATTAAAAACATCAGTTTGGCAACGGCAACGTATTTTGTGTTTAATCTTTCTTGTTTCAGCATTCAGCTTTAAAAAGGATCAAATAAAATTTTCTTAAAAGTTATAAAATAATGACTTAATTGACTAGGAAGGATTATTCCTGGTAAACCCATAGAAAACTGTTAACATTTTCCTGGCTTTATGAAAAACATGTGATGTGGTTGCATTATGGGTTGAATAATATGTCCCCATAGCTCCTGTATTTAAGGCCAAGTCCAGAGCTAAAGATACCATTTTCAAAGGTGCTAGAGATTTTAGGAAGTGGGATTAGCTATAGGAAGTAGGTCATTGAATTATTAATGATTATTCCTAGCGGTGTCTTCTTCCTCCCCATCTACCTCCTTCCTTCTTGTTTCCATTCTTTCTCACCCCATGCTTTCTGTCAAGAGGTAGATTGTTTTGCCCTATAGCATGGGATTCTGACTTTGCCATATGGTGAGAAATAATGGATTCAAGAACTATGGACAGAAATTTCCAGAATTGAGAACCACATACGTCTTTGCTCATTTAAAGCCATTCCCTCAGTCATTTGTTCCCACTCATTGATGCTGCTGAGTGACTCCAGTGTGAGCATTTGGATTGGCTCCTGTCTGAGCCTGCGCAGAAAAGCCATGGTTTTCTAAGTGTCCTTGCTGAACTAGCAGCATCTGGACTCCCTGCGAACCTGTTCTAACTGAAAACTGGAGTTTCCTACCATACCTACCAGATCAGGAAGAGGAGAGGAGTCTGTGTTCTCACAAACTGCACATATTATTCTGGTGCTTGATACCATTTAGAACAATGTGCATTTCTCCCATGCATTCATTCACAATAGCGGTAGTTACTTAGACCGCCCTTGGCACTGTCTCAGGGAGTAGGCTATAACAGTCAATACAGCAAGGTTGGGTTTTGTCGTTCGTGGAGTCAATGTGCTGTGCAGAGGAAATGAGCACAGGAATTGATTACCCAGGAATGGAAGTGCGGTGAGGACAGCGGGAGACAGCAGAGAGTGAGGCAGTTCAGAGACAGCCAACAGTGCAGTTTCACTCCTGACCCAGGTCTGGATGTTATCCCGATGGTACAAACAGGATGTTATCAGCACCCACCGGCTGAGATTAGCTCCAATACTGTAGTACCTAGAGAGACACAGACCTTTAGATGACAGTCCACTGTGGCACAGGGTGAAGCAGAAAATCCCGAGGAACCAAGAGGGCAAAGAGACCGGCATTGGCACCTGTATATTCTAGGGACCCGTTGTACATTTCAGCAGTCTGTCCAGACCAGAAGTTCTGGTTGTGACCACTTTGGGGGCATTTAATGACCCTTTCACTGGGGTTGCATATCATATATTTACATCATGATTCATGACAGTAACTACATAAGGTAGCAACAGAATAATTTTGTGTTTGGGCATATCACAACATGAGGTATTAAAAGAATGCTTCACTATGAAGGATGAAAATCCATTGATCTAGACTGTTCTTAGGACCTGTACATTGGAAAATAAAGTGGAAAAATATTTTAAACTTGCATGGTGAATGGCATGTCTGGTTAAGTTAAAAGCAAGGGTTGTCATGGGAAAAAGGAAGTCCCAATTTGTTTCCTTCCTGTCATCACTATATCCTTCTATTTGCTCCTAAATGAATGACATATTTATTAGGAAAAGATGTAGCCCTGGAAATAGAATAGGTGCATTAATTATGCCACATTTACTATCAATTCGTTTTTAAATACTGATGACTGTGATTTAGGCTCCTAAAAAGCTGAGCACTTGCACAAATCATGCCTCCAGAGACTATGCACTTTGTGCTGATCAATAATTATTCTGCTAATTATGAAGATATAGGGAAAACCAGGCCATTTATAATTCTGCCAGTGTGCAGAACAACTCTCCAATTCTCAGATTACCCATGTCTCTCGGTTGGCTTAATGTCCTAGAAGATGACAGCAAGTTTCACTGATCTTTTGGCAAATACCATTTTATTTCCCTACTAAATATGGTTTGAAGGAATAAAAATTAAAAGAAAAATCACCATCCACCTATTTTCCCCATTGGTTTTGGCTCTATATTTGAAAGGTTAATCAGAGGAAGAATCTTTCATTTATTCAACGAGTACATCAAGGTTACCTGGTGCAAAATAATTATGAGACACAAAGATTTTTAATTACAATGAAATCTGAATATCAAGAATAAAAGCAAGATTGAGTTTTCAAAAGTGTTCAGAGATGCTCTGATTGTTAACTTTTTAAACCTTATTTGATTTTCTTTATTCTTTCTCTCTCTTTTTTTGTTTTCCCCTTTCATTCCTTCTTTCTATCTTTCTTTCCATTTTCCCCTTTCTTCCTTTCTTCTCTTTCTTTCCTTCATCCTTTCTGTCCTTGTTTGCTTTTTTGGTTTTTGTTTTGTTTTTGTTTTTGTTTTTTCAGAAAACCTCATGACATAGAGTGACTTACATACCATTCTTTAAACTTGAGACAAGGTCACAAAACTTGCCACCCTCCTACCTTGATGTCAGTGGTAATTTCCAGATATGCATCAGCAGACTTGGTGCTAGACCTTACTCATCAGCTGGAGTCTCAGCTCTGGTAGAAGTGTGGTGATGTTCCTCGCCTATCATGAGCACCTTGGTCAGCGGTATAAGAGTCCAGTAACCCACAAAGATAGGCTAGCCCTGAGAAAGCATGGTCTTATTTAATCAAAGATTTATATGACACCACAACTCTGGTTTTCTTTAGTATTTTCCTTACAGATAATAAAGTACACTGTCTCTCTGTGGTCCATCTGATTTGCATGACGATACCTGAGAAATCTACTGATCTTTTAAACATGAATGAAGAATCAAGCCTTGTGGCCAAGTCAGCTTTAACCAGATTGAATTTATCAGTTATTTTCTTACTGCTGCCATCAAATATGTCTCTGGCAGAAACAATGAGAGGAAAGGCACATCTGAGCTCCCAGTGTCAAAGGGTCACATTGCATCAGAGTGGGGCGGCCTGGTGAAGGGCTTAGTCCACAAAGAATGCTGCACAGCCATGACCACAGCAGAGGTTTACCTTCAGTACCGTACCCTCCATGACCTATTTCTGCCAGCTAGTCCAGCCTCCCATAGGCTCTACACCCTTCCAAAAGCACTAAAGCCAGGAACTCATGCTTCAGGATTCATATCTGTGGGGAACATTGGAGATTCAGATTGTAACGGTGAACATACTCTTTGCCGTTGTTGTTGCTTTGTTATTGTGTTATTTATTTTTGCTATGACTTTATGAAAGCTGACAAAAATTGTTAGTGCTGTAGGCTCTGCCCTATTAGTCTTCTCTCTTGCCTGAGCCTGACTTTTATCAGGGTTTTGTGTATATTGCTCCAATGAAACAGTTATAGAACTCTACAGAGCCAAAGCCAATAGTCAACTTGGAGTCCTGACCTTCTGGACAATTCCTGTACGTAATTCCCAGAGTACTCTCACAACCTAGCTTCAGGGACACGCCATGGCACAAACTGCTGGTTCATTGAGGACTGCGCCATCTTATTCCAGATCCACTTATCCAAATGCCTACTCGACTTTCTTCACTGTGATGATGCTTCTTAAAGTGAATTCCTGGTTTTTCCTTCCAAGCTCTAGAATGTATTCATGTAGTTAGGGGCCAAGAACTTACCTTTTTCCTTTTTTTTTTTTCTCTATACCTTTTTGAGTTCGAATGTGTGCGAGTGTATATTTCTGTGCAAGTGCATGTGTACACGCACTTGTGATTGGACCCATGTATACAGCCCTGAACCTGACACTGGGTGTCTCTCAATTGCTCCGTCCCGCACCCCTCCCCTGCAGTCTGCTCCTCGAAGGCTTCTCACTGAACCTGGGTCTCACCAATGCTGGCTATTGTGAATAGCTAGTGTACTAAAGCGTTTCTAGCTCCTGGGTATTGAAATTACAGATGTTTGCTAACCTGTCTGGCTTTTATTGTGGGTCTGAAGGAACTAACTGAACTTTAATCTTTACTCTTTCAAAACAACCCCTTTTAAAAAATCTATTTAGCCACCTCTTCCAGCCCCCCTGCCTTTTCTTGTTGTTTTTGTTATCACCCTTCTAACTTTTCAGTCATAACCAATCTCATCAGCATCATTCAAATGACAAATGCATATTCCTAATGGCCTTTCTTCCCCCAGTCCAGTCAGAACCCAACCCCATGAACTCACCCAGGATCCTCTCATAGTCATGGGGAATGATTGTTTGGAAGTCTAAATCACATTTCACTCTCTGATTCAGAAATCCGACTTTGAACTAAATGCAAATCAGAGTAGTGGCCTGGAGTGCTGTGTGATGTGAGCCTGGCTGTCACGCTGACCTAATTCCCGCTTGCTCTCCCTCATTTGTTTCAGCTGCTACTCCTCAAACACACCATGCGGAATCTCAGAGCCCTTGCGTTTGTTGTTCTTTCTGCCGGAATGCTCTCTACTCAAATATTTACAGGACCTGCTCTCCACGCCGTTTAGATCTCTGCTTAGATACCGCTTTCCTTCCTAAAATAGCAGCCTATGCACTCTCTGCTTTTCTCGAAGCTCTAGTTGTCTGTGTAGGATGCTGACACTGCCTTGTAGTGTCTAATCCATCTGATGGTCACTTCACTTCGTAAGTGTGAGTGTGTGTGCAGAAGAGGGAAGACCTCACTTCATTTCTGTTTTTCTAATTCAGTTCTTGTTATACTTCCAGCTGGCCTCAAACTCACGATAATCCTCCCTTTGTCTCACAAGTGCAAGGATTCAAGTTTCATACCACACCAGGACAAGGATTTTGTTTTGTATAGTCAATTTTCAGGGCCTACAATGAAGCCCGATAAAAGAATAGGAGCTAAGCAAGCCTTTAATTTTATGAAATTAATTCATTAATTAATTGGCATTTATGAAAGAGTCTTACTTTGTCCAGGCTAGCTACTCACTTGCTATGTAGCCCGGGCTAGCAAGGACTCTATAACTCAGGGATGGAAATCATAGGCTGTGTTCTTTCTCTTCTTCTTTCTTTTGATTGATTAATACACGATACAGAAAGTTGGTCTAGCTCTGTTGATTTCACAACTTCTGCCAATTAGGAGTTAATTAACTTAATTTTAACACAATTATATTTCCCTAAAGCATTTTTGACTTCCGATGGAGCTTATTATAGTGTTCACTTGAGTTAAAGATAGTTTTGTGGTACCGTTTGCTACACTTTATGATAAACTAAATTACAGGGTACAAATGGTGAGACCAGTCTTAGAGGTGACTGATCCACATTCGTTTGGACCCCCTTTTTCAATATTTCTGCCACATATTCACCCAATCTTGTCGTGAACACCTTGGTAACAGGGTTGACTCACTTTCACTTTTTGACAACTCTGAGTTCTGTAACTTCAATCTTCAACCAAGCCAAAATTAGCAAGTAACCTAAGTTAACCTATTCGCCTCATTAGGGGAGTGGAATTGCTAATATTCCTTGGCAGTTTCTCTCTCAGCTCTCCCACTCTCTCAACTGAATCTTTCTCCAGTTTTCTATTCTTCCCTTAGTTTTGGTACTATTGTGTGTGTGTGTGTGTGTGTGTGTGTGTGTGTGTGTGTGTGTGTGTGTGTGTTGATGGTTACCAAAACAAAAACAAAAACAAAAACAACAACAACAACAAAACCAAATTTGAAAAATTAGGTTATTTAGAAGTGAATAATGGTAGATAAAAGAATTGAAGGTGACTGAATTAAGCATGTCACTCATAAGAATAGGCCATGGGCCCCTGAGGTGACTCAGTGAGTAGAAGCGCTTGCCCTGTGTAAACCACTCGACCTGCATTTGATCCCTGGAACCTGAAGTTGAGAGAAATGGTATTTAAATGTTCCCCTCTGATCTCCATACAAGTGTCATGGCAATACTCAAACACACACACACTCGTACACACACACACACACACAAAGTAAAAACAAAAATTTATAAGAGAAAATAAGTATCACCCTAATCTAAATAAAATATAGAAATGAATGAAGATAGACCTAGACATTAGTGAAATAGAAAACAAAATAAATCTGGGCCTAAGTACTTAAATCTAAAAAAAAGAGGCATAACTGAGAAACATTATTTATTTTTTCACAATCAGAGTTTGTGAGTAATATGAGAAAAGTCACAAAAAGTTCAAGGAAGGAATGGGACAGAATAAAAAGGCGATCTTTATAACTTGCGGATATTACCAGCAGAGAGCGTGGCTGGCAGGCCTGAAGCCCAGGCAGATCTCCAGCATCCCATAAACTAGGTGTGGGTGGCACAGACCTATCACCCTGACACTCAGCAGCTGGATACAGAGGGCCAAAAGTTCAAGGTCATGCTTTGCTGTCTGCTGAGTTTGAAGGCAGTCTGACAGCTACAGAAAGCTCTATGTAAAAACAAAACCAGACCCCAAATGATAGTATGTGTATGCCTTCACAAACACTTCTTAATTTAAATCAAGTTTATTTAAAATCACTACATAAAACACAAAATTGTGCATAGTTATGAAATGTAGTGTTCTTTAATACACGGACACATGTGCAATATTTACATCAAGTCAAATACATTAATTTCGCTAAATATTTCAATTTTCTTTATTTGTGAAAAACCTCCAAAAATTCTTGCTTACAGTTTTTTTTTTTTTTTTTTTTTTTTTGAAATGGGTGGTAGTTGCTATTCCTAAACTCTTTTTAAGGATTAATCACTCCTACCAAACTATAAGTTGGTACACTTAGGCTCGCCTTTCCCTGAGCCCCACATTGCACTGTCTTCAGAGTCAGCCGGCCATTATTCTATGTCAACAAAATGCATGTCCCCCAGCCTCCCTATGAGCAAGATCAAGCAACAACGTTTTACCTTCTTCCATGGTGACAGGGTCTCTGCAGCTCAGACTGGTTTTGACGTTACGACGTGGCCCAGGTTTGCCCCAAATTTGCAACCTGGAAACAACACTGTCTTATTGGATTATTTCATTTAGTGCATTAATCTCCAGTCTCACCCATGTGATTGCAAATGACAGGATTTCTTTTTCTTCATGGCTTAGTAGTACTTCACTATGAGCGTTTTAAGCTCTTAGCCATTGTGAATAGGGCTTCAGAGAGCGAGGGGATGCAGCAGTCTTTTCAACACTATAACTGCACTTCCTTTCATAGCTCTGCCTTGAATTTTGTGAGGAATGTACTTAGCTTTTTTATAATGGCTGTGCTGATACCCTTATCAGTACTGAAGGCTTTCTTTCTGCACCATCATCTAAGCTTCTTATTTCACGCATCCTTTTCCTTCAAGATCTTACTTCGTTACTGACCTGGGCTCAAACTTGCAAACCTTGTGTGGCCAACACACTCTGATCCCAGGTTCAGACTACCTACTCTGTGCTGTTGCGCATTTTTGCTGGTAATAGCCATTCTTACTGGGGTGAGGTTCACTTGTGTTTATTTGATAATCAGTGATAGTGAGAATTTTTTCATATTTGAATATCTTCTTTTTAGAAATCCTTATTTAAATTGGTTGCACATTTTAAAATGGGGTGTTTTGCATTTAGCTTTTGGGTTTTTAGGAACCCCTGGTATATTATGAACATTGCATCTTGTCCTCTATTGTGTAGGCTGTCTGTTTACTCTGTAGGTGGTGGTTTCCTGTTTCACAGAAGCTTTCTAGTTTTATGCAATCTCATTTGTCTATTTCTGCCTTTGTTGCCTGTGCTTTTGGAATCTTCTCTAAATCCTTTATCCATTTCAAAACAATAGTATATACAGTATCATCATAAAAGTAGGACAACATAGGTATTTTATTAGGAGAGTATAGTAACCAAAACGGTAAGCGCTGCTAGGGAGTGTGACCAGATAAACAACTGTGGAAAAGTTACAATGTTACTGAAGTGTATAGAAAAGAAAAGCCACAAGATCAAAGGTAAATGTTATGTTCTTTAAATTATAAATGCTCATAAGAAGATGGGAAAGAGACAAGCACAAATCCCATGCATTACATGCTTGTGACATAAAGTCCCTTATTACTCATGTACAATATTAAATGGCATACTGGTTTATTAACTACGTACAACTATATAATAACAAACACACACATTTTCATTAATCAATATATTTCTAAAGAAACACACATTCATCTTAAGAATTCTTCCTGATTCTTCTGTGTAATGAAAGAAAACCCCCAAACCAAACACTGTTCTCTAATGCCTTATTACAAAATCATTTCTGTTAAACTAAAATTAAACTATCATTGAACAATCTTTTTTTTTTTTCATTTTAAAGGGGAGACACAGTTACTTCAACACAAAGAATGTGTGAAAAGTTGTCATGAATTATGGAGTTATACATTGGAAAGAAAGAAGATATTCTAATATATACTTTAGGAGATAACAACTTAAAAATACTTCAAAAATGCAGAAACTTAGAAGAAACATTGGGGTGGAAATCAGGAGATTGAATAAAAAATGCTAATAAAAGTTACAAGGTAAGAGTTGGGGAGATGACTCAATTTAAGAGCATTTGCTACTCTTGCAGAGGCCCCACAAGGCGGCTTTAACTATCTGTTAACTCCAGTTCTAGGAGAATGATGCCTTCTCTTGAACCATCCACCACCCTTGACCATTTAGGATTCTTTTAGCATCATAATGAATTTAACTAATCTGACACTAACGTACTTAGACAGTTGGTAGCTAAGTCTGGTGGTTCACCACTCAGCAAGAGACTGAGAGTTCACCTGCACTGAAATATAAAAATATAGTTGGATTTTACAGAATGTGTAGAAATAATTGCAAATCACTTTGTGAGAGGCCACGTGGCTCAGTCAAGGCTCTTTATTTCCTTAGTTAAGTGGCAGGCAAATGTATTTAAGCAGATATGATAACCCGGGCCTGTTGCATTTTTAGTCGAATACGTACCTAATGTACTTATTTTATTTTAAAGATGAATGAGGGCCAGGGAGACAGTTTAGTGGATTAAGGCACCTCTCCTCAAGCCTGGTAACCTGTCAACCTGAGTTTGATCCCTGGAATCTACATTATGTAAGAGAAAACTTAATTCATCAAGTTATCTATCCTTGACACATGCACCATGGTTAGTGCGCGCGCGCGCGCACACACACACACACACACACACACACACACAGTAACAAGAAAGTCAAATGAACAAGTTTATCTATATATTTAACCAACATCTATCATTGACCTAAATGCTTCAGTAGCATTGTGTAGTCCTGGCTGGGCTGGATCTCACTATATAAATGAGGATGATCTCCCAGACATCTACCTGCATCTGTTTCTTGACTACTGGCATGAGAGTTTATGTTTCACTATGCCTGGTTAAAAAGATAGATGTTAAAACCACTTAGAAGTCCAACCCAACAAAAGGGCTTTTTCTAGGGTGGTAACCAGATGCAACTTGATTTTCTGTGGCACTATTTCTGGAAAATGTAATCAAACATCTACTTAACCTACATAGGAATAAATAACAAATCAAAGCAACAATGCCACCAAATGCTGCCTTAGTGAATCAATGGTTTTACTGTAGTTAATTTTAAGAATTTCGCTAAGAAGCTATTTCAGGTACATGGTTGCTTCAATGTCACCCCAAGTTCATCCTAAATAAGACGATTCACAGAAGGTGAAAATTAAGTACTTGTTGCTGGCTTGTAGGCAGGTCCATTCAGGAAGCATCTTCTTTCCCAGAACTCTAAGTGCTTATATTTTGGGGGAGAAAGAAGCTTCCTTAACTAGAGAGATCTGGGACTTCCTGAGATTTGTGCCTTGTCTGAGTGAGTTGGAAATTTCTGAGTCTCTATGTGTCTGCCTCTACAATTTTACTGAGTCTTACTGAGTTCCTTTGCAGGATAGAATATTTTATATTTTGTGGAAATTGTTTCTTCTTACCCTTGACCCTACACTACCATGAGCCCTAACTGTATTTCTCTTCCATATAAGTTTACTCTGAACTCAATAGAAGAGCAAACCTTGTATCACTACTTTGAGAAGACAGCAAGAGTAGCATCATCAGCAAAAAACCACTCAGCCTAGTTACAAAACCAGTCCCAATCCAGTGAAAAACTGGATTATATAGTTTAGAATATGAGCAGTGTTTAGGATGTTGAATAACTTATCTTATTCTAGAGCACATGTGCGTGCGCGCGTGCACGCGCGCGCACGCACACACACACACACACACATGTATGGTGTTTCCTTGCACTGTCAGCTACACAGAGCACTAACATGTAATAGAATGATTATGCATGTAAAGGGTAACACAGCATTTTGCTATTGTGAAAGAAATGAAGTCAAGTTAGAAGAAAATCAAGCAGATTTAAAGGCACACATCTTGATGACAGTCAGAGTTTTCAATAGCCACCTGACATTTCATTCTTGTGTTTTAATTACAGAACTGTAAGTCACATGGCGAGTAAGACTTGTCTCATCCTTTATAGTGTACCACATACACTATAGACTTAATTAGTTGGACCAAGTCATAGCCAGTTACTTATTCATTTTCTAGTACTTTAATGATGCCTCAAGTCATTAATTTACAAACATGTGCGTGACAGGAAGAAAGACATTGTCTTCTTCCTTCTGCACGTTCACCATGGGAGCCATGTACTTTCTTTGCTGCAGTCATGTTGAGAGGGATATCGAATTACTTAAGTACAAATGACGCACAAACAACTTCTTACAGCAAAGTACAAAAATTAAACCAAGGTATACCTTTGACATGATAGCACATAGGTTGGCTTGTCCAGCCAAACCTACCTAGTGTCTTTATTAGGCTCTTGAATCACACCAATGGCTGGTCTTTAAATCTTTCAGTTGTTTTTGAAATTTTAGGTGGCTTATAATCTTTGCAAAGGTGGCTGACCTGCTGAGAAACTCCCAGTGGATTAAATGTGAAAGTCCTGGGCCTGTGTAGGAGTGTTGTTTCTTCACCCCACAGATAGAGAGAATGCTTTTCCTGGAAGCTTTTGTGGCCTGCAAGCCATTTGGTTCTAGTCATTTCTTTTATTCAAAGACCACGTTCTAAATGCCCTGACTGTCCTGCATGAGATGCAGTTGCCAAGGGAGTCAGATAGTTTTATCCCAACCAAGTACTCACACTCATGTTTTTATTGGTACGCATTTAAGCTGGATTTGATTAACTCAGAATTGGTCTATCTGAAAAGATGGCTCCACAGATAAGAGCAGTATCTTCTCTTCCACAGGACCTGAGTCCAATTTGGTTCCCAGTACCTACATCAGGCCATTCACAACTCTCTGTCACTCCAGTTCCAGGGGATCCAAGACTTCTATTTTCTACGAATATCTGTACTAGTGTGTATGTATGCCTCCTTACACAATTACATAAAACTAAAATGAATCTTTAAACACATCAGTTGCCCATACCTACTTTATAAAGAACTTGGAGATACTTAATATGTTCCTTGCCGTGGCAAAGCAAAGTTGATGGAAGTGCTAACCTCTACACTCTCCTCCCTTCTATGCAGTGAAAAAAAAAAAAAACAAACAAACTTCAGATTCATATAAGTATCTGACTATTTTGGGAACTCTTTATTTTTTTAAAAATAAGCCGTTGGGCAGATGGAATAGACAATAACTTTGCACTTGAAATTTTTTCCCAACAACAGGGATTAGCAGATTAATAGATGCCAATGTTTCTTTCTTCAGGCTACATCAATTCATTTAGTCTAAAGATGTTGTTTGGTTGAATTTACACAAGTTTATCAATGTGTGCATTAAAGCTGCATTGCCCCAGAATAAAAGCTGATTTCTCAGACCCCAAAACACACCAGGAGTTAAATACCACTTACCAGTCAAATAAGGGGTATTTTGAAGTATTGCAAAAAGGAAAGAATAGACAAATATTATGG